>NC_041347.1:19235207-19335207 GCF_004354835.1 Perca flavescens | reverse complement strand
GCTTTATGGATGCAATCAATTCCACAGGCTCTCCCCTTCCTCACTTCATAGAGTTATTGATCGCATGTGCATTTAACTCACAAACACTACTGTAGCCAGCAGAGCAACGTCTCTATAGTCAACAGCATTTTAAGGTGAAACCAACAGGACCCACTAAGCCATGGAGAACCCCATGTGCAGACACACACATTGGCTTCACACCACTCAAGGTAAGAGAAATGCTGTATGTGTTTAAAAATCACCAGACTTTAACCATATTCAGTGTTGGAGAATGAAGACACTTGTTTGTTACCTGCGGAATTTAACCCTCCTGTTGTCCTCTGGGTCAAACTTGCCCCGTTTTTTAAAGTTTCTACACAAAATATATGGTTTCTTTTTAACCAAATTGCCCCCAAAAAACAACACGGTTGGTTCAATACAACATTGTTCGCAATATCATTGAACTCCGGATGTTATATTTTACAGCATTTGAAAAAAAAAAAAAACGATTTAAATGGTTTAAAAACCATTTCCTGACTAAACTCTGACAAAAGTCTTCCTCAGATTTTAACTTAATTGTCAATATTTCACAATTTCTGCTTTTGAACAAAAAAATTAGGTATAACATCATATAAATGAGGTTTATGGACCATGAATTTTGAAAAAAGAATTGTAAAACTTTTGGTAATAAGTTGGTGTAAGGGGGGTATATACTGGCAGTAGCTGGGGGAAAAGCGTACAAAACATTGAATAAAGCAAGAAAAAAAATATTAAAAGAAACTATTAAACTATTAAAAAACCTTAGAGGACAACACAAGGGTTAAACTAAATTGTGACCACGGTTATTGATTTAATACCATCATATAATGATCGATATTCTTCACAGCTGAGCATTTGTAAAGAGCTCTGCCTATTGAACCACTTTTAGTGTAGCTGTTGTGGTTGTATTAAGACTTCTCTGCCCTCTGCTGGCAAACTGAGTATATTACTAAGAGCTAACAGTACTAGAGCAGTCATGAGAAGGTCTTGACAGATTAGAAAGATATTATAATTGGTTAATATGCCATCTGATTAAAGCAGACTGTATTACACATAGGGATGAATTTGCTTGTAAACCAGTGAGGAGATATGATAGTCATTGAATTGTATCTGTATTTAAATAAGGTTGGTATGTTGTATTTTTTTAAATGTATTATTCCATGTAATGAAGCTCAAATACTTCCAGTATGCGTTCTGAATATTTATTTTCTGACACTCATGAAGACCAAATCAACAATTTATGAAATGTGATACCTGAGCTTTACATGCTACGCCAGGTATACGTACACAAATTAAAGCATTTGCTGCAAATACAGCACAACTATGATGAACAAAGAAATAGTGTAAAACAAAATATAGAAGAGATTATACAATTGCAAAAATTGACAAACAACTTTGGTACTTAGCTGCTATGTATTCTAGGTCTCATACTTGATTCAGCATTGCTGAACATAAAAAAATTAGCTGATAAACATTCCAGATATCATTCGTTATCTGATCGTATTAGCAAAATTGATATAAAATATCTTAAAAATATATAGCTCTAAAAAAAAAACAAATGTAATCTCTTTTAAATCTATTGTATGGCCATGTATATTCAACTCAAATTTCCAGATATCACAAGTGAAAAAATATAAAACCTTTTTGTGTATTCTGTATAGGTAAACATTGCATTGATAGTACTAGTATGGCATGCAGGTTTGCGGTTTGTGTATAGTGCATATAGATAAAGGCAGAAAACTGATATTTATAGAACATTTATATATTGTAGTAGTCCCTATTTCCTTTTCAGTCATTGCCACCACATAACTTCAGTAGAAGTTTCTTGTAGTCCCCAGATGTGTCTCCCTGTCAATGAAATAAATAAATCAGCAAATGTGTCTCTTGTTGCTTTTAAATCATCCATGCGACTGCAGGGTAATTTGTATTTAGCACAATATATGATCAAAGTACTTACAGAGATATGCGTGTACAGTGACTTTCCGTAGTTTTTGACATACTCCTGGCGGATATCCAGCATGTCAACCTCAGAACGGGAGACCATGATCCGGATCAGGGTTGTGTCTTTGGTCCCAGCTCCCTGAACACATACACACAATTAGGGTAACATAAATTAAATATTGTGCTACACTAATTTAGTTATGTATAGAAAATGACTAGCCAATCAATACAGGGTTTCTCACCTTCATGGACTTGTAAAGTCTCTCAGCAAAGTAGGCACTTGTGTTCTTAATACACTTCACTGAAACATAAAATAGTTATTTATTGCCAACACAAGCACAGCGTACTCATTAATTCATACTCTCTTTTTTAAAGATTTGTATTGTTTTAAACATACTTTGTCTCTTAAATGCACTGTAAAAAACACCTTCTAAGATTCATCACTGCGTGTTGAGTTGAGGATAATGAAGAAACGATACTTAAGTGCTATCTGAAGAGTGATTATGGAAAATCAAGCTATGCATACACACAAAAGAATATAACAGGATGGCAACAAGAAGAATTAAAGCTGCATTAATCAATATGTTCATATTCAATGAAATTACTATGTGGACTCTGAAGGAGGTGTCACTTGTAAACATGAACCTCTAGAGGGTTGTCTGCAGCCCTACCGAGCTTTTTGCCTGTTTGATCCCAGCACATTTCCGGTCTGCTCGAGTCTACCCATTTTCATCCAAATAACAACCCCATAGAGCTCAACAGTCCTGCTCACAGCCGGGTCCGGAAGTAAAAACACAATGCAATTTCTCCATTGACAATTGGAGCATAAGCCATAAAATCTTAACCGTCGATGGTATACTTAAAACCAGCTACGACGTGACTAAGCGATTGTATATGCTCATATAGACGCCAAAAGTTCATGGGGCACCAACCTTGTTTTGAGATAAATGTCTTTTATTCGCAACGTCTTGGATAAGTACTTCTTTACCCACAATCCTGAACAATGTCACAGTGACGCCTCTGATTGTTGGAACTCATGTAATGTGACTGTTTGGGTAAACCCTAAACCCCGCGAAAGTCTGTGAGAGTCTTTGCTGCTGTACTGTGTAGGCTACTGTAACATTACGGTCTACTGTACAATCTTTAATAAAAAGAAGGGAAAAAAAAAACAACAACCTGTGTTGCGTTTCTGCACGGTAGACTTAATCAGTGCAATCATGATCTCCTTGGCTGCCATGATGGCTTTTTTCAAGGAAGAGAACAAGAGTGTCCAAAGGGGTGAAAACCACTTTAAATAAATCGGGTCGCGTTAGTGAATGTAGTGTGTCCGAGGTTCAGCTTGTGGGTTTTGTAAGGACCAGCATGAGGGACAAGACCTACAAAGTTGTGGTGAGTTTTGCAGGGAGGTTGGTAACGTTAGTTAACATTATCCGTTCACTTTAACTAGACTACTGTAGCCTTCATACCGCATGAGTCATATCAATCATTTTATTATTTACACAATTACTACTGAAAGAACTACACTATTAACTGTACATTCACTATATACAAAATCACTGTTTTGGAGGAAAAAGTGCACAAGGTTGTCGTCAGATTAGAAGTTGCTCAAGAGGCTCTTTCGCGGTTGTGTCTTCGACTATATTATTCAGTGGTGCGCAGTGGTTTATGGGATGAGTAGTTCCTTTGCTCTGAAATTAAATTATGTACACAGTCTTGTACCTTTGACTTTTTGGGGATTTTCTGTTCGTTTTTCACTCAAAATGACATGTATGCTTACGTAGTTGGTTAGCCTAAGTCATGTTCTAAAACTCATTATATATATGGTAGAGACTAGAGACTAAAACAGAGCTAAAAAGGAGAGTGAATATTAGATTTACATTCATCAGGTGGCAGGAAACATGACCGCCATAGGGTGATAATGTTGCTCTCGGTCTGCTAGAAATTCAAGTCAGGGCTGCGTTTGTCAGCTTGTTTCTGGGATATTCTGCCCACTAGTGACCAAATATTCATTAATGGAGCTTTAAAGCAACTTATATATTGAAAACAATGTATAGGTGAAATCAGAAAACAAAAACACTGTCCAGAAGAGAGAAACGAAACACAGCATCAAAACTGATGGCAGACATCCAACATTGCACCACACACCACCTCACAATGAAAACTTATAGACTGGTTGTGCAAAACCATTGGAAGGATTCAAATAAATCACATCTAAAAACAGGTTACTGTACCATAACCCTGAGAAATGTTGGCAAAAAAGGGGGAAAAAAGAAATTATGCATTTAACAACTTCCTCCAGTTCTTTTTCAAAAGTGTATTAAGATAGCTGTAATACAACATGTAACATAATGAGCATGGAACATGTTTAAATGTTATGTCAAACATGTACTGCAGACAACCTTACACTTGTCATTAACTAATTATGTGGAGCAGATTCTGACTCTCTCATTACATGGGTGTGACCTATCTAAAACTAGACTTGAATAGCTGTGGGTGTGTATTCTTACCCACTGCCAACATGCCACTCTCAAGGTCTCCGGACATCTCCCTGCTGATGCTCTTCTCGATATCCCTGCCACACATCTGCTGGTACTCAAGAAACACTACACACACACACACACACACACACACACACACACACACACACACACACACACACACACACACACACACACACACACACACACACACACACACACACACACACACACACACACACACACACACACACACACACACACACACACACACACACACACACACACACACACACACACACACACACACACACACACACACAACTATAGCTAACTAGGCACTAAGTTTCCATTTGTGGCCTAATTCTCCTTTAATGTGTTTTCAATGTTGAACCTTAGGTTATGCTTGTGAACATGTCTCCATAAAGAATACCTGCTCTGAGATGGGGTTTGCTCCTGGCACACAAAATAGCATTAAACTTGGATTCATCTGTTCCCAGCTTGTTTTCTCCAGCAGCATACAGGGCCTAGAAGGAGAACAAAAATGCAATGTCTTTTGTTTAGTATAGGATCTCCATTAGATGTGCCCTTAAGCAGAGCTCCTCTTCCTGGGGTCTTTGCAATCAATAGTACAAGTAAATAACAATAGAAGACAGAGTTTCCCACAGGTTGAGAATTTACTCGTGGTGGTGGGTGGCACAGGATGTGACGGCAGGGCGCGTAATGGCTAGGTTCAGTAATAATGGGTTCAGTTATAAAACTAGTCAAACGAAGGTTAAAACAATGACTACATAACATTATCAGATAATTTAGAAAGAAATAACTATTTACATATTAAACAAATTAAGACCAAATGATGATACAGACACAGATAAAAATATTGCGACACCATGCAGCATCTGACACAATTTCAGGTTATTTATTAGGGCTGCACCATATGAGGAATATGCAATATGCCCTGACGCTGTTGAATATTGCAATAATATTACTTCGGATAAATAAACAGATTTTAAAATGTAGGCTACTCAGTTCTGTATTTCTGCCGCTTTCAGCATTTTGCTAAAATACAACAAATTGCTCATTAAATTTTAAACAAAAAAAAATGACAAAAACAAAAGTGTAGCAAAAATGTTGTGCTTCGTCAATTAAATCAGTTGGGTTTTTGCCAAGTGTTAACGGTTCAGCAGATAAAATACCCGTAATACTGTACTATGATCCATACAGAAAGTTCCATACATGTAATTATTAATCTCAACACTGTTCCCTCCTAACTGCTGTTAGACCATATAAGACATAGTGCTATCTAAAGTTCATTCTTGTTCATTTTGATGGTTAGCTCAAGTTCTACGGTTTTATTAGTACAGTTAATCCCATTGCAAGACCACCAGCAGCATGCTACTACTAACGTATATTGATCAATACCAGGGTAATAAGATCGATACTTTAGTTTCGGTTTCTCTCCAGTATGCACCGCTGTGGTTTAATGAAAGAGGTGACATAGCTGTCTGTGTAAGTTTAATGTCCTGTCGCAGCGCGGAGCAGGAACCACACTACTACTACTACTACTACTACTACTACTACTACTACTACTACTACTACTACTACTACTACTACTACTACTACTACTACTAAGCAAGTGCAACGTTGACGCTGTTATGCATGCAACTTCACGAGGAGGAGGGGCTGTAAAAAAAATAAAATTATGTAATTCTGATTTTATCTATCTGGGCAGGTCTCAATTTACCAGGGCAGGGTGCCCAAATAGAACCTATGTATGGGAAATACTGGAAGAATAACCAAGATGCAGATAAATCAAAAAACATAGTAATGAGAAAGAAGCAGATTTTACCTGAGCATCTTGTTTAGCCAGAGAGATGTCAACCTGCTCTCGTTCATCACGATTACCCTGCAAAATACAGGACAGCATATTCCTAGTTCAATCTAAAAGTAGTTGCCGAGAGACAGGTATACAGGTAATTTATTTGTATCATATCTTACCTGGGCGAGAGAGATCAGGAGCCTGCGGAAGTGGCCAGAAGTATCGCCACTAATGGCATCTTCCATTGTCTTCTTGTATTCTGAAATGGCAAAAAAAAAAAAAAAACAATGGTACAAACAAAAAAAGACCAAAGATATTGTACATGGGTTCAATTCAAATACATACTGTAGGTTCAAGCATTAGTGACTTTTGAAAGCTGATCATCAACATGTGCGGACTGTGTTAAGGAAAAACTCAGGAGCAGCACATCTCACTTCACATATGTGAAGAAGGTTTAGGAGACTTTGATGAATTACACAGGAGGATTTAACAAATTCTCAATTGAGGAGAGTTTAGGATTACACGGTACAGTGTAGGTGCCATCCCAACTTCTGAAGTTCCTGTCTTCCTGAAGGTTTATTTCCAATGGGGAGATTCTAGGCTAACAAGCCATCACCTCCCGTTAGCATCCCATTGCCTTCCATTCATTTTGGCGTCACTTTGACAGCGAATAACTCTACATCTGAAGTGTTTAAAGACTCCATTTGTCCATTGTTTATTTCTAAAGAAACACGACAATGTATAAAAGGCCCCATTACCTTGTATTTCACGTTATGGCTCCGTAGCAGGCGTTTTTGTAAAAATAGGCTAACGATTGCGTCATAACCACGCAACTTTCTGTCGCATAGTCGATAAATTACCGTATAGTACAGGAGAAGCTTGCAGGCAGTTTCGACTTACAGTAGTTGTTTAAGTTTAATTACTAATGTTAACTAGCATTTTAGTTAGCAATAATTAGCCTGTGCCTATGCTATCTCCTTACATATACCTACGCTCTCCGTCTCTGCAAGAATCGGAATGATTGAGATTTCTCTTGGCACAGACTTATAACTTTCAGACTGGTTGCTCACATCACATCTACTTCGTCAAGCTCAGTTTGAGGCTGCACAGTAACACTCGGCCATCACCGGAAAAGTGACTTCACTGGTCTCCGTAGAAATATATGGCGTTGATGTGTCCATTCTTTTTACTGTCTATGGTTTATTTAAACTCATGCTGGAGGCATTAAATTTAGCTGAACCTTCAATGAAAACAAAACTATTGCGGGCGCACAAAACACAGACATACATAATGTGTTATGTGTTTACTTCCTCCATGATCTTCAGGTAGTCTTATCATATATTTGTTACATATCATCATCTTTGGAGGCACAGAGTTGAAGTACTCCTCTGCCTGGACAGGTTATAGTTAAGGTTATGTTGGCCACTGACCTGAAAGAGACCTGGGCACTAGGGTCTCAACTTACATAGCATGAGTTTGTAAGTTGGAAATTCCACCACAGATCAAAGATGGTAATAATTTGAATAGTAACAAACATTGTGCAACTGCATTTAAATCATGAGGCACTGAAATTCTTCACTGAAACCAAGAATGATATACCAGCAGCTTTTCAAGCATATACTGAAGGTTAGGTGACCACAACCCAATTTACTGGCAAGGGAAACTAGGATACAGTACATTACAGTATAAGCATAAAAATATATATAATAACAAACAACACTGAACAATTAAATAACCAAAAAGTATTAATTAGAAAATTGTATGTCTTTCTGCAGTTGCAGTTATGAAACCTTAATTTCACTTTCCATTTCCTATTATTGACTAAAATGGCAACACATTCCTAGCCAAAACATATGCATTTACAAATTGTATGGTGGTACCAAAATCTAGACAGACTGCGCGTATCTACTAATATAACATAACATAATATAACATAATAAAACACTTTGACCACAGTTCTGTTATACTTGGTAATAAAGGAGATCACAACAGTAGGGAAAGCAGTCCATTAACCACCCTGAGGCATCTCACCTTGTTTGTAAATACGGCTTATCTCCTTGATTTCAGCGTTGGAGCGAGAAGACAGGATCTCTATCAGACAGGCTTCATCAGTTCCAGCTCCCTGTTAGGGATACAGGACAATAATAAAAAAAAAAAAAAATTATAATTAATTATATATATATATATATATATATATATATATATATAATAATTATAATTTTTTTTATTATTATATATATATATATATATATATATATATATATATATATATATATATATATATATATATAAAAAATTATTATATATATATATATATATATATATATATATATATATATATATATATATATATATAATTTTATAATTTATTAAGAGAAATGATAATGTTTTCACTCTGTTGTTCTTATTACACACTACACACAGGCCTAAATTACACATACATGCTCAGTACCTATACATGCACTAATGGAGAGATGTCAGAGTGAGGGGGCCCGAGCAGTTGGGAGTTCAGTGCCTTGCTCAAGAGCACATTGGCAGTGGCCAGGAGGTGAACTGGCACCTCTCCAGCTACCAGTCCACCACCATACTTTGGTCCGTATGCAAGGGGTATTCCCAACCCAACTCCCTACTGACTGACTTACTGCCATCCCAACAATGAACAATAATAACTTTACAACCCAGTCCTCTGGCAGGCAACATTTTTCCTGTGTATTTGTGTTAAGGGAATCTTTATTCAAACCTTCAACTAATGCAATTCTTTACATTTTATAACAATGTAACACGTATACATGCTTCTTGATCTAGGAGCCTTTTTCATAACAAAAAGTTGTTTTTTTTTACAATGCAATACCACATAATAATAATATGGGTTTTAATTAATTCTATGTCAACATAAAGCTGGTAAATACTGAAAGAAGTATCAATAGGTTTTGTGCCTGAGCGTTTACCTTTATGGCATTGTGGATCTCAAAGGCATCAAACTCAGAAGGGGTCTTCAATGTGGCCATGACCAGACTCCTAAAGTTTCCAGACAGTTCCGAGTGCAGGTCCTTAATCAGATCCTGAAAATGGAAACATGCTTGGCAAAATTAACAACCGTCATTAACTGCTGAAAAAAAAAAAAAAAAAAAAAGTACTGCTAGAAGCTCTGTGGCATAGCTATAATGAGCGCTGAAGGCATTCCAACCCCCTCTCCATTCTACTGGCAGCCACAGCACCTGCTGTCTGCTTGTCATCATTACACACTGCTAGCTAACGCATACTGAGCCACTTAGATTCTATATTCAGAAATTGTAAATACTCATCTAATGGAAAATGGCAGTGTTGGGAAAGTTCACTTTCTACATGAACTTGTTCAAAGTTCAGTTCACAAATTTTAAAATGAACTAGTTCAGTTCATACTTAAAAATTTTGAACTAAGTTCACAGTTCCAAAAATGAACTAGTTCATAGTTCTTTTTTTCCCCATATGTTGCTGTGAGCTATTATTTTTCAAAATTATTGCCACAGCCCATATAGAACCACAGACAGCTATTATTTTATCAGTTTTAACACTGAAACTATGTGTCAGATTTCATCTTCATTTCCAATCAGTTCAATGTGCCGTTTCAGGTTTGCTGTGGATGTGACTGAAGTGCGGCTTTTCTTTTTGAAAGCCGGCGGGAAAAGTTTGCACAGAAATGTAAGATTTTTCCCATCCTTGTCATAAAACTCGTTTAAATGATCATACGAAGCCTCCTTGCTGCTTCGTCACCTCCATGCCGCTTTTTGTTTTGATGACGCGTGCGGCGGTGCGACACTGGTGGCTGGTGTTGCCAGATTGGGTGTTTTTTCCGCTACATATTAAGGCCTGTTTACGGTGTGTTTTAGCCGGCTTTCGCCTGGAAGGCTCTATAGAAATCTGGCACCCTATAGAACGAAGTTAAACTGAGAGAGCGTGCCGTTCACAGACACCAAAATGAACGAGTTCACAGTAACGTTCATCAGGCAGTAATACGGTACGTTCAGTTCACCTTCGCCCAAAATATGAACGAGTTCATGAATGAGTTCATGAACGCGTTCAGGCACAACACTGGAAAATGGCATCAGGTATCACCAGGCGCGGATTAATGCACAGGCTACGTAGGCTGCAGCCTAGGGGCCTCACGTGTGCAGGGCCCCCGGATTGGCCTGACAATTTATTATTATTATTATATTAATGATTCTTGCTTACTCATTACATGGCGTTAGTATTTTTAAGGAGTAGGAGTTGCTATACATATTCAGGGGAGAGCAAGGACGGATGGTATTTGTGATCTTCTCTGGTGTGGTCTGGGCCAAAATGCCAGGGCCAATTTTTGGTCCCAGTCCGTCCCTGCTGCTACCTAAAGCTCAGATCCTGCATGTGAATTCTATAAAAAATTCTAAAGGCGTGATGATTATGCAACAATATGTAGCCTACATGTTGTGCTGCTGTTTCATTATTGTTGTTAATAACATTGTTATGTGCTGCTGCTGCTGCTGTTTTTATTATTTTTATTTGATTCACAGTTTAGTGTATTGCACAGTGGTTTGTGTCTCAGTAATGATCAGTGGTGGAATGTAACTAAGTAGGCTACATGTACTCTAGTACTGTACTTGAGTCGAAATGTTGAAGTACTTGTCTTTTCATGCCACTTTCTACTTCTACTCCGCTACATTTCAGAGATAAATCTAATACTTTTTACTCCACTACATTCATCTGTTACAGCTTTAGTTACTAGTTACTTTAGTTACTTTACACATTAAGATTACTGCACACAGAACACATGATGTTTGATTCAAAAGTAAACTAGCCGACAATATAACGGCTACAAGTCAGCTGAGATGATGAGACCATTAAACACTAGTTGATTGACAATAAATTTATCACATAAAGAGCAGCCTAGGGGCCCCTGACCACCTTAATCCGCCCCTGGGTATCACATTAACATTAAACACTTAACAATAAGCATAAAAAGGACGTTTACCTTGCCATAGGAGGTTTTGTAGGCCCGGAGCAAAGGAACGCGCTGCTTGTTAGAGCGACTCCCCAGTAAGTCGATGATGGCTTGCTCATCAGTTCCTGCACAGACAAGCCCACACCGTTGAATCAGAAGCACACTACAGATAAAGAAATGTTCCAATTCAAAACATTTCTTACATACGTACAAGACATTTATACTTGAAAATGACAAATATCTTAATATCAAAAGCTATAATCTAAAGAAAGTTAAGTTGGTCATCGACTAACTAAAGCTTGTCAGCGAACAGTCATAGAATGTCTTTAATTAGGTTATATAATTTTTAAATATGTCAAGCTGTATCTTGGTCCCATTACATATAAGTGAATTTGTGCACAATGATTTATAAAATGTAAGTGTTTATTGTGTTCATACAAGACAGAATAAAAGTTTTGATTACTATTGTTATAGATGTGACAATAGTTTTCCAACGATCAAAAATTCATTTTTATCCATCATCCTGAAAAAAAAAAAAAAAAAAACCATAAAAAGATGACTACTGGTAATTAACTTAACACTTAGTGGACTATGATCCTTACAACCAATCAGTTAACTAAATAATTAAGAAAGGGCAGCCCAAATGAATACAGTTAGAACACACTTCCCAAATAGACAACATCCAGTGAATCTTGTGCATCTGGAGGATATTATTAAGCATTCTGTCCATAGCGCTCACCAAAGCCCTTCATGGCCTTCCTCAGGACCTCCACATCTCTAAGTGGGTCAGCTCCAGGAAAGTCCATGATTGTTCCCCTGAATCCTCTCTGAGATAACAACACAGCCATTTACGCAGTGCAACAAGTGTTATTTAAACAAAAAGCATATTCTGTTTTAGACATTACGTTGTAAATGTATAGTGTGTGTGTGTGTGTATTTGACACATAACAACAGAGAGGCATAACACATAACACTCTTACGTTGACAAGTGGAGCAATTGGCATGGTTCCTGGGTTGTAGGCTGGCATTGATGGATTTGGTGAAGGGGCCTGTGGGTAACCTGGCACAGGTGCAGGTGCTCCTCCATAACCAGGCATGGGTGGGTTTGGTGATGGTGCTCCGGGGTACCCGGGCATTGGCTGGCCAGGCTGACCAGGCTGACCAGGCTGACCAGGCTGACCAGGGTAGCCCATCCCTGGGCCTTGGGGGTGTTGCATGTTCCCTCCGGGCTGTGGGTACAGGCCATATGACTGTTGGTTAGGGATGGGGGAACCATACCCGCCAGGCTGAGTGGCAGGTGGATGACCCCCAGGGGCTTGGGCAAACATGGATGGGTTTTGAGTAAACCCCGCCATGACAGAAGAGATCTGGTTGGCCTGTGATTTGGAAAGATTGGCATCTCATAATATGTGTACAGACCTTCAAGGATTATTTTATGCAAAGCACAGGTAGCTGGTCACACCTTTATTGGATTAGATTCAGATTTATTTATCATATTTATTAAATTAATCAATGTTTAACAAATCTCCAAGTAAATGCCCTTTTATCCTGGATCTGACTGAAGTTAATGTCCCTGACATTTAGAATTTTTCCAGTTACACGATGTACAAGTATCCAAATGAAGTGTGGCCATGCTACCATAAGACAGAAATGAATATATCTGATAACAGATAATGAGAAAATAACATAGACAAGACAAGGACTCAGTAAAGTAAAGGGGATAATTAGAGTTGCATTAGACTGTAAGGTTTAAGAAGCATGAATAAGAATGAATTATGTAAGAGACCTAGAAAAAGAAGCTGACACAGAAAATGGCGATGCTGAGGATTTAAAGATGCAAATGTTTGGAAAAGTCTTACCACAAAGTGAAAAGATGTGATATTCCATGAATGGCTGTGTAATTATTTCTAACTGAATGATTCAACGCATTAATATGATGATGTTGCATTACACATATTTTAAGAATTTTCTGGGTGCAGGTGAAGGTCATTTGTTAAGCTAAACCTACCATGCCAGCCATGTATCCAGGATTGGATAAGTTGTCAAGACCAATGGAGGGATATCCACCAGCTGGGCCACCTCCCCAGCTGCCTGCAGCAGACAACAAAGACAAAGCTGTTCAGAAAAGTTGAGGGTGCATTGAGAATATTAGCCTTAGACAGGAATGACTCTTCTTACTGGAACTTTTCTCACTTTCCAACTAGTTAACAGGTAAGTGAAAGAGAGTTAGTTACAAAGAATAGGAGTACTATGTGAAAGAAGGACTGTGGGACTTGCTTCTCTTAGCAACAACCATTCCTCGGTTTACTATAAGTCTCATGATCCTGGTTTCCTACAAACATAACTGACTCACCCTTTCTAAGAAAGAAGCACCAGAACACATTAAAGCTACATTTGCATTGCTACGTTTTGGTTTTTAAGCAGAGTTTTCAGCCAAAAGTGATATCTGTGCACACAAGTGTTTTTAGCTCCAGTAGAAGAACTAATCTGCATTTAAACTACCATGCCCAAACCGCACATCTCATCAACATTCTTGTATTCTGGGCATATATAGGAGGCAGCATGTATACTCCGCCAGTTGGTGGTAGTTGCCATGGTAACTTTAATAGATTAGTCTCAAAAGTGAGACTTCATGACCGATAAGACCCAATCAGGCGGCGAAACGTTGGTGTCGGTGTTGCCAAAGATCTCCGTTTGCGGCCGTTGAGACTGCAACACAACCCCGCAGATTTCAAACCAAAATGGGTCAGAAGTGTTTTCAAATGTCTCCGGTTTAGGGGCTCTGAAGCGCAAGACCTGTGTGAATGCACTCTGTTTGACTTAATTTTTAAATCACCATAATGGGATGATTGTGTTGCTCTTCATGTGCTAGATGAGAAAGTGGGCATTTTTTGATAATATATTTCGCAAATGTCAAACTATTCCTTTAACAGTGTGGCACGAGGGCTTACCTTGTGGTAGTGCCTGTGGATAGCCTCCAGCCTGAGGCGGATAGCCTCCAGCCTGAGGTGGATAGCCTCCTGCTTGTGGAGGATAGCCTCCTGCTTGTGGAGGATAGCCTCCTGCCTGTGGAGGATAGCCACTTGGTTGAGGAGGGTAACCGCCTGGCTGCTGCGGGAAGCCTCCAGCTTGGGGAGGGTATACTCCAGGCTGAGGGGGGTAGGCACCAGGTTGTTGAGGAAAAGCCCCAGGCTGTTGTGGGTATCCACCTGCCTGGGGGGGGTATCCAGGGTAGCTCATGGCTTTAAGCATAAAACAGAACTGTCAAAAATCAAAGAGCTGTCAAACATGACCTATTAAAAAAAAAAGTAAGAATCATCTTGTGCAGCCACCTAGACAAAAATGCATTTTATCCGTTGGTAAAAGACAATAAAAAGAAAGAACACATGGCTGGGTTGGCTTGTGGGTAGAACAGGCGCACATATACTGAGAAGTTTATGCCTTGACGCAGAGGTCCAGGGTTCGAATCCGACCTGTGACGATTTCCTGCATGTCTTCCCCCTCTCTCTCCCCTTTCTTGCCTAGCTGTCCTGTCAATTAAAATCAGAAAATCCCCAAAAAATAATCTTAAAAAGAAAAGAAAGAACACTACGCTGTTAATGGCACCTATAGAGACTGTAAAACATATTGACCTTGACATACAAGAGAGTTGAAAACACACCCAGCTCTAATCCTGCCTCTCCTCATCCTCGGGACACAACTATTCCCTGACAATGACATGAATAATCTTTTCTCAGAACTGGTTCACTTCTAGAGTATGTCTGCTTTGATAAATGTAAGAGTATAGTTTGTTGTTATATTGGTCATACTAGTCTGTGAGGTAGGTAGGTTCCTCAACTCAGTGTAGTGCTTTTTTATGTCCCTATATATATTCACTGGTCTTTGCTTTTTAATGTAGCAATGTAGGCTAAGTATGACAAGCCTGTGTTCCAACATGCCTACTGATAATGCTGACTTCAGAGGACTTGAATTGAACTGTCTTCTCTGCTTTGCATTTTATGGACACAGAAAAAAAGACGTTGCTGTGTTTGAATGAGCACACAGAGCAGGGAAGCAAGCAACCCTATAAAATACAGACGTCAATCCCGAGGGATAGAACCATTTAAATTGAGTACAGCATTTATCTATAACGTCACGCCTCGCCGTCGTCCATTAATACCTGACAATGGACAGCTCGAAGGGGAATTAACCCTTACTTAACCTCTTATACAAGTCATACTCATGAGTCATGCCCAGCCTTCTGATGTCAAAACACTAGCACTGATGTTGACTCAAAGTGCCCTTGTGAAATACTTTAACAGTTAAACACACATTTGGTCAGAACAAATGTAGTTTGTCTACTTTAGGATGCTTCAGGTTCAAACAGATCACACCTTTCTGCTTTCACACTTCAAACTGTGAGAAAAATGTGACGAGAAGCACAGGAACTGTTACACCGCAAATCTAACACCAATGCACGCAGTCCTATTTGCTTAGGGAGATGGGGTCCGAGTAAAGATATTTATCATTTCAGGTTTAAATTCACCAATATGAGGTCATTACAACTTCTTAAGGTGTAACAATACAGTGACGGTTACTATTAGCTAGCTAATCTTAACATACATAAATGGCTTGATTTAGTTGAATTTTGTTGTGACGTTGGGCGTGTCAGTTCCCTCACTTTAAAACTGGTGAAGATTGATGGTTCGGCGAGACACAAGACATTACTATTGACTATGGATAACGAAAGTGATAACAAACACTGCACTAATTAACATGCAAAACAGATTGTGTTAGGCAATTGAAAATACACATACTAACACAAACAAAAGTTCCCGTTTTGGACTGTGCGCTAGGCCTGTAGATCTGTTAAAGAAAAACAAGCTAGTTAAACCTCCGAACCCAATTTACATAGATCCGCCGTGTCAACTCAACCCTGCACTTTGCCGTAACTTAGCTAGCTAGCTAGCTAACGCTATCTGAGCTTGCTGACCAAAAATAGCCGAACAAAAGTCCAGCAGCAATTTGAAGCTACAATCTAAGCAGAGCATTTTGTGGCCTTAAATGGCTGAGCTAAAGGCACTGGTAAGTACTGTATATGTGCAATAACGTTGACAGGCTAACGACAGCGTCGAGCAGAACGTTGGACCAGAAAACGACTCCAAAAATAGTTGCTACTTATCCAAATATAACTTATAACGTGAGATAATGTATCATACACTCTAACTCAGCCTGTTTGAGTAGTTGTTTGATTTTAGCACTTACTTCAGTCTGCTTGTATAGCCTCTTCCTGGATGAACGTAATTCTGTGACCAGCCGCAGTTTTGACTAAGCTAGCTACTTAGCGATAACTGGTATGGGTGGGACTCTGTCATACTTTCCATTTAAAGAACACTCCCATATGTCTGCCCGTCACAGAGCAGTGATGTGAGAACATGTATTGTGACAACAGCAAATGTGTTCGCCCTAAGACATAGGTCAGTTTCAACTGTTTTTTTTTTTTGTTGTTATTCATGTTTCCGTTTTAACCCAAGAGCGAGAATACGGGCTCATTTTTATAATGTGCATAATCACTGAAAATCTGATGGAACACAGGTCTCGTTTATAATGTTATTTTGGTATTACGTGTTCTGTAACAGTCTATGGTTAAGATCAAAGTTGACTAAAAGCAATGCGCTCTGGACAGGAAGTAACATTAACGTGTCAAAATAAAAGTATGAGAGCTGTAATAACTGCCAGAAGAACAATGTACTTTAGCTTTTGCCTGTAGTTTGTCAGATTAAGCTACAGGGTTATGGTTAGGGTTATGTAAAGTATTTAATTGCGCAACATTCATTAATAGCCACAAAGGGAGTAATAATGGATATTGTTTTAAAATAGAAATAGGATTATAATAATTTTTAAATCACATTTTAAATAAAATCTGCATTCCCCTAGCATTATGTGTGGCGTTATTGACTACTTTTACTCTAATCTTACATCAGCCAGTAAAAAAAGGCAAACAATATAAAGTCTTTTTTTAAATTGCTCTGCAGAATATTGTATGTGACATGGTTGACCACGTTAGCTGCCAATGAACATGTAAATGTGATGAAGAACATAAATTAACAAGTTAAAGTGTACTGGAGACTATCTCATTCTGGTCTGGTCTCCTCAGGCCCTGCAGACTAGACCAGAGTTCATGGTGAGCATGGTAGACCTCCTCACTGCTGGGCCTGTGCCTGGATCACCCAGCTCGTTAGATGTTCACTGTTCATACTAAGCCCTTGAAACAGTAGTTGGTCAATATTGGATAATAAAATATAATACATGATAGGTATTGTGTGGTTGAATTACAATAAGGAATGGTCAGTGGTAAGCACTGTGGCCTCACAGCAAAAAGCTACTGGGTTGGAACCCTGGTGGCCCGGGGCCTTTCTGCTTGGAGTTTGCATGTTCTTCCCGTGTCTGCATGCGGTTTTCTCCAGGTGCTCCGGTTTCCCTCTCCCTTTCACTTAATCGTAAGTCGCTCTGGATAAAAGTGCCAGCTAAATGACATGTCATTTAATGGAATGGAATGGAATGGAATGAACAAGGGAACTAAAGCACATAAGGCTTAGAACATAACACCAAAACAACATCAAACTCAAAGAACTAAATAACAAAAACTATGTGCTGCTGTGTGCTTGTTTGCATGTGTATGTTGTAAATAAAATAATTGGTACAAGTCCTGACTTTGCAATGCATTATTTTTCTGATCAAGATAACTGACATCTCCTGGTAAGAAATATAAATAATTACTGCCATTGTATTGTTGGAGCAGCAGCAGATGGCTCAGAATCATGCAAACGTTTAATGTTAGAACTGAGATCTCTCTCTCTCTTTCTCTCTCTCTCTCTCTCTCTCTCTCTCTCTCTCTCTCTCTCTCTCAGAACATACACTTTCACAAAGGCTGGTGCATGTTTATCATATATTGTATGGTGCTGTGGACTGAAGTGGCAAATCTGAATCAGTATAGTGGCCTACTGTAATATTCTAGCAGTAAACCACAAGTGTGGTCCAGTTTGCAGGGCCTGAGGAGACCAGGATGAGAGAAGCAATATGGCAGCTTCCTCACTAATATGATGAGAGGTTTGCAATGTGGCCCAGTTGTATCTGCAGAAGTTCTTCATCACACTCAAATTACAGTTTTTTACAATCACTTTGCTACTAATTTCAATAACCTTGATGTCATTTTTTAAAACTCTAGACACAAAACTCAAAATGGTCATCACTTGTAACACAGGCTGTCCAATGTTCAAAACATTGCATTGTGCATTCATATCTTTAAAGAAATCTTGCACTTGCACAATCATTGGTTCAAAAAACTAATTTATTGTGAAATACCATTGAAACGTTATTTTAGATCACCCACACACAAGCTACCCATAGTTTCGCTGTGTCATTGTTCGTACAATCATTAAATATTGTAGTACAAAATTGGTGATACATTTTTCATTATGGTACTACAAGTAAATACATCCCTATAAAAGTACTGCAGTAGTATTTCCCCGTATGTGAAATAGACAGCACACAGGCGATCTTTACAACCAAACAATTACAATTGATTACTCACATTCGGACAGCCACTTCTGCCTTGGTCACAGAAGCTCAGCTGGAAGATCAAAGGCCTGCTTGTCAGATCGGTCCCCAGAGTTGCTGCAAACCACGCGGTTAAAGAGGAGTCCCCACTTAGGTCACTGTTCCCCGCTCACACGGGTGAAGTGGAGGACAAGGAGAAAAAAAAGGAAAAAAGTCTTCTAAAAAGGCAAAAAAAGACTTACAAGGTTTTTTGGGTCTCCTTGCTCAAGACGAACACAGGTGGTTTTATTTTATTTGAAGCAAAAAGTTAAGAAAAAACAAATAAGCAAAAAAATTAATAAATGGAAAAATTAACTAAGTTCAATCATTCAAAAATGCTCCAAGACACAGGATGCCCCTACAGCAAGGGTGAAGGTCGAGAGAGCCAAGAGCCACTCCCTGCTGGCGAAGCACCCATATTTATATACACATTTCATGGGGTTCAACCCCCCATCACAGTGAGGTGTGTCTTACCATCTTATTTTACCTTACAAGGCAATACAATCTTAACGCAGCTATCAGGCTGGACATACGTAAAAACATCTCATGTGACGATATTTCCTATATGCATACGCATTTACCATCTAACATACAATCTAACGGCTCAGTTCATCACTAGGTCAATGCAGCCATCTTTCTTGCTCCTGTGTGCATCTAGGGCCTCGCTAGACTCTTCCTCTTTCCAGCTGCAGGTTCAAGCGTTTTTTTGGATTTTCAAATACCCTCGTTCAACAATATAATTACAATTTTTTACAATCACTTTGGCACTAATTTCAGAACCGTGACGTCATTTTTCAAAACTCTAGACACAAAACTCACAACCAATGATCAAAATGTACATTTTTCAAAACTCTAACACTTTTTTCAATTGCTTGGATACAATACACATAAACCTAAGATCATTTGTTCATTTAACAAAGATCACCTGTTCAATATGACACAACTTAACATTAAAGTACTCAATTCACACATTATATTTCAGATGATTGTCTATTCATTTCATTACAATGATCTATCAATTGATACAACCACTCAAAATGATAAGTAACTGTTCCATTACTCTTAATGCATAGTTGTATGGAAACAAACAATATTCCATGTTTAGATCATGAAAGCTTCAAGATAACGAGATTCATTGTCACCAATTAGCGTGGAGCATGAACCAATTAGACTACATGATCTATGAATGTAATATTTCATCATCCTTCTTTACTGTAATGTACTACTGTTTATCAGACACTGTTTCCATGCTCCCATTTACCACCTTTACTATAATATACTACTGTTTATCAGACACTGTTTCTATGCTCCCATGTACCACCTTTACTGTAATGTACTACTGTTTATCAGACACTGTTTCTATGCTCCCATGTACCACCTTTACTGTAATGTACTACTGTTTATCAGACACTGTTTCCATGCTCCCATGTACCACCTTTACTGTAATGTACTACTGTTTATCAGACACTGTTTCCATGCTCCCATGTACCACCTTTACTGTAATGTACTACTGTTTATCAGACACTGTTTCCATGCTCCCATGTACCACCTTTACTGTAATGTACTACTGTTTATCAGACACTGTTTCTATGCTCCCATGTACCACCTTTACTGTAATGTACTACTGTTTATCAGACACTGTTTCCATGCTCCCATGTACCACCTTTACTGTAATGTACTACTGTTTATCAGACACTGTTTCCATGCTCCCATGTACCACCTTTAAGAATATTTACTGTATATTTACTGACAGTACTGCACTGTATGGATGCAGGCCCTTGAATTGCAGGTCCAATTCTGCCAACTCGTTACTGATGATAGAGATATATAATTTATATATACTTTATATATAAAGTACTGTATATATATATATATATATATATATATATATATATATATATATATATATATATATATATATATATATATATACTGTTCAGTGGCCAACAATGAATGTGATCAGGTCGTTGTTGCAAATGAGAATTTGAGAATCCAAAAATGAGAATCAACTTACCTGGATACTGTAAATAAAGGGTAAATACAGTAAATATATATATATATACATACATTATATGTATATACTCGTACCACATTGGTCTGTAGTATTCTCTCTATTACTGCAGTACTTTTACAGGGATGTATTTATATGTAGTACCATAATGAAACATGTATCACCTATTTTGTACTACAATATTTAATTGTCGAACAATGACCCAGTGAAACTATGGGTAGCTTGTGTGTGGGTGATCTAAAGTAATGTTTCAATGGTATTTCACAATATATTTGTTTTTTGAACCAGTGATTGTGCAAGTGCAAGATTTCTTTAAAGATATGAATGCACAATGCAATGTTTTGAACATTGGACAGCCTGTGTTACAAGTGATGACCGTTTTGAGTTTTGTGTCTAAAGTTTTGAAAAATGACATCAAGGTTCTGAAATTAGTAGCAAAGTGATTGTAAAAAACTGTAGTAATAATAATAAGTCATGTCTCCAAAACTACTCCACACATAGAACCCCCCCTGATGGTTGTACTACAGTAGCCTGACATTGTCATACTCAGATTTTAGTCAGAATGTGAACTTCCAGACCTCGAATGTTGTGGGCGGGGCTAAGTTCAGCTGGCATCCAGGCTAGTACTACAACGCTTACCTTTCAAAAATAAGCATCATAATCTTGGGCAATATTTTTTGCCAAAAACATTTAATATTTTAATAATTAAATAGAGTCGTGTCTCTAAACTTACCTCACACATAATTTGTCTGCTGCTAGTTGTACTACATCACTTACTTTTAAAAAATAAGCATATTCATAATTTTGGTAATAATAATAATAATAATAATAATAATAATAATAATAATAATAATAATAATAATATTTTTTGCCAAAAGAAATGTCATAATTACAGAGAGTCATGTCTCCAAAACTACTCCACACATAGAAGCCCACATACTGGTTGTACTACAGCACTTACCTTTCAAAAATAAGTATAAACATAATACTTTTTACTATATATTTTAATAGTAGCCTAGTCAACGTTACAGAAATATACACATAATGGGGTTTGTACATTAAATTAATAATACTAATAAACGTATTTCATATAGCATCTTTCTTCTCAAGTGCTTTACAAAAAATAACCTGTGTGTGTGTGTGTGTGTGTGTGTGTGCGTGCGTGCGTGCGTGCGTGTGTGTGTGTGTGTGTGTGTGTGTGTGTGTGTGTGTGTGTGTGTGTGTGTAAGGACATTTGCCACAAGATGGAGCTCTTTTAACAGTTTTTTCCACACCATACTGGCCTGTCTGCCACTTTCAGGTTGGCTTGGAGGCTGGGACATGCTGGAAAGGCCTGAGAGAGCCATGGAGCGGGGCTTGTTTTTTATGTGCTGATTTTATTGATCGTTTAACTGATTTGATTGATTGGTCTTTTTTAATGGTGGTTATTCACCAATGATCCAGCATTTCTGTTGTTGGACACATTAAGAAATATTATTTCAGACTGAATTATTGACAGAGTTTGGAATTTAACTAGCTACAAGTGAAACAAGGTTGACGTATTATTAGCCCTCAGGGTTAGGGTAATAATTAACATAGGTCACACTCCAAATATTAGTCATTTAGGTGGAACTTGCTCACCTCTGACCCTGAATAAACAAAACACCTATCACCTATCACCACTCCAAACCCCCCCCCCCCCCTCTCTCTCTCTCTCTCTCCTCTCACACACACACACACACACACACACACACACACACACACACACACACACACACACTTTTCAACACCTATAGACAAACAAATGTTATTAATGTTTGGCTACTTTACAAGTAAGTAGGCTAAGTAATACATGTCACCATATGGAACATATATAGTTATTTCAATTATTTTATTAATTGATGTAGCAGAATATGTAAGCTAACCTTTTGGTAAAGTTGAGCTGCGTTAAAGAGCTAGAATAGGCAGATGAACCATTTGTCTCCTCCAGTGGGCCAGCAATGAATATTCATATAAATCAGGCGCTGATTGGCCTGCGTCCTCGGTGACGTACAGCCGTCCTCATTACATATTCAAAGAGCCTCTCTCTGCCCCGCTGCAATAAAGGCAGATAGCGGTCCATGGGGAGCAGGGGGAAACTTTTTATACTGACATGTTAGTGCAATGACTTTTGAGTAACATCTAACTGGGACGAGGCTCCCGGCGTGAGGAGGACAGGGCCCTTTACGGGAAGAAAAAAGGAGCACTTGCCATCTGCCGGGGAACTGGAACGAAAAACAAGACGGCAAAAGAGTTAAGACCAGTCCAAGATTCAGCGGTGGAAAATCCAGTTTAGCCATTTGAATTGAAAGATGAGCTTGTTGTCTGCCATAGACACGAGTGCCTCCGTGTACCAGCCTGCACAGCTTCTGAACTGGGTTTATCTCTCCTTACAAGACCCCCACCAGACCAGCGCTTTTGACGCATTCAGACCCGAATCCAACTCTTCCCACCCGGATCACAGTTTCAGCAAGACTCCCGCAGCAGCGGATTTGAGCTCTTCCCTGAACTCAAACTATCTCAACAACTTTTTTCAGCTGCAGCGGAATGAGGTAAAAGATTGCATGCATATAGCCTATATCTGCAGTAGCCTATTTCCGATCGTAAGATTGTGGTTGAGTTAGGCTGCTGGCCTATAGTAAGAAACCGATTTGAAAGTTGCACGTCTGTTCAGCAAATGTTTTAGCGTGTACAGCATGGGCTATTCTGGTAGGATACATAACCGCTATCATGGGCTTATTTCTAATATGACAATAACTTCAATTAGTCTTTAAATCAACATTTGACGGGTATTTTGAATATAGTGTTGAACAACACTCGTTATAAACAATATATCAGAACATCTATTAGGCCAAGTTTTTATACTTTATATAACACAAGAAGTAGCTATAGGCTATACTGTAAATTAAATATCACTAAAATATAAAGGAAATACTGTATTTATATAATTCCACAGGTGGTAATCAGTACACTAATAGTCAGTATAGTGTCACAGACAGTGTTACTATAGCCTACTCTGAATACATCAGTTATATCCTAATAGCAGGAATAATATAGGATTGTTTGAAAAATGTAATGTGGGTAAGCTGCTTAAATCTTAAATAAGCAAGTACGATCGTATTAGATATTATGCTATAGTTAAATATCAATCAACAAAGTTTCTCTGTAAAATTCCCTTTCCCTATAATGTCATCAAATAATGTGTGATAGAGAGATCTGTTCTGAGTAATGGTTGCAATTAAAGGAGAAACTGTTAAGCCAAAAAGTGTTTTAATCAGACATCTTCTTAGATCAGAAAGGTAAAGAGGAACAGATGAAAATAGATTCCCCTGCACGCCTCTGTCTGGAAAGAGCGGTCCACTGCAGCCTCCTGCTGAGGTCTGCTGTATCTTGACTTCTTCAAATAGACTGGTTGTGCAAACAAAATCAATCCTTGTGTACATATAGTCTATTTTTGTAGCTAGCTCAGTGTAATTTTAGGAACAAACATGCTAATAAATAATGTGTGCAGGGTGCAAACCTGATACTGCAGGCCATACTATGCTAAAAGGAGCCCGCCACCACACCCACACATACTATACATACAGCACACACAGAAAAATAATACATATATTTATATATATATATAAATATCCCAGAGTGTTGATTACACTGCAATTGAGTTTCTTAGATCTATGTTAATATGACGCTATGTGTTGGAAACTCTAGCAAACAGAAGTAGTGGATGGATGGTGTATTCACCATCTAGAGCCAGTGTCCATTATTATGGTGGTAACCATAGAGGCCCTTTGAAGTCATTTAACATGAAACAGTCCTCTGAAAATTGGGTGTGCACAATATACATTACACGCAATTGTGTAATGCCATTCAATCCGCATGAGTATAAAGGGTTTCAAACTGAGGGAACACAAAAAGTCTGGAAACAGTTTAAGGGGTGGGGGGCATTTTGCAACTTACTATACCGAGTAAGCCAAGTAAAATAAACCGCTGCAGAGATTTGATGATGAGATGAGTAATGTTGTTTTCACAGCAAAGGATTACACAAAAGTCCACTTGAAGTGAAACAGTGATAATTAATGAATTTGTTGTTGATTGGCACAAGTCTGGTATTCTTATCACAATCTTGAACACTTTATATAAATGTTTGTCACTTTTTCTTCCATTGTAACCTACTTCTAGTCTAGAATTTGAACATGTATAGCCATTCTGGACTAATCTAACCCTATAGTAATTTCCTGTGGAATTTATTCTACCCATGATACCAGTTGTGTTCTTATTGTATGCCCAACGCATACATACATATCCATCGCCACACACATAAACACACAACCTTCTGCTGAGTCTCTCACTCACTCCCTCACTCACGCCCTCACTCACTCACTCACTCACTCACTCACTCACTCACTCACTCACTCACTCACTCACTCACATACACAGACAGGCACACAAAATAAACAAACTCTCTCCCCACCATTAGCAGATGTGTGTGAAATCAGTTTCCTTTGGGCTGACAGTAGAAGGTTTCAGGCCAAACTCAATAAATGTGAGGAACATAAACTGAGCAAAGTTTACTGTTTTATATTTGTTAAAATAATTTTACAACCAAGACTTAATATTAGTGATTACACAAACATGCACATTTCATCAAGGAGAGGTAATATACGCAACACAGTAATACAGTACACAGAGCAAAAGAAAAAAAAATGGCAGATGGAAAACTTGAGAAACTACAGAGCCGTAATGCTTGATTTACGACGACTACATGCAGTAAATGAACACGAGTCTTAAAGCTGGAGCTGGTTAGCAAGACAATCTCACAGCCCACAGATAAAGATTTGGCTTTCAGCCCTGGCCAGGTTGCCAAGTCGAAGGTTTCTGTGCTGTGCAACACTGAACATCAACAGTAAAATTGTTTCCCAGACAGATCTATGCCCCAAAAAGAGACATGACCGTCAGTGGAGGAGGAAGAGTTTATCTGTGGATTCCATGCACTCACTGATGTTTTTACTTGTGGGTGGTGTCTCAAATATTTGCCATTGTTGCATTAAACTATCAAATG
Organism: Perca flavescens; assembly: GCF_004354835.1. NCBI lineage: Eukaryota > Metazoa > Chordata > Actinopteri > Perciformes > Percidae > Perca > Perca flavescens. The sequence continues at coordinate 19,309,329 of NC_041347.1, read as the reverse complement.
TCAAGGCAGATGACAAGTTAGACCGTTTGTTTAGCAACTTGTCCACAGGGGTTAATTACCTGACCATCTGAAAATAGAAATGTCTGTGCTAAAATCAACTGAATTTAACCCAGAGGTCAATTCCTGTCTGTCGTTTCTGGATCGTATTTGAACTCAGGAACACACGAATGAGAAGGGAAATAAGGAACTGCAGGCAATGCTTTCCCTGTTATTAATATTCAGAGGGCATCTTCTATGAATTCACCGGGCCCTGTGGCATGCAAAACTGCGATCTGTGGCTCCGAGCAGACTGCAAACACTGGCCATGGCTAGTTAACCACTAACAGCGCATGGTGACATTGCTGATGTTCCACAGGCTGGCGAGGGAACATGCCTCCCATCTTGTTTACAATGAGTCATCCTCTGTAAAGTCCTGTCTTTCTCTGTGGACATGCTCAGTATTTTTCCAGATCATGAGCACAGCTAGGCCGCTCGCCAGATGTTCTGAATTTAATGAGAGAAATTGGAGGGGTTTTTTTTTTTCTTCATTTTTTGCCACAACAGAAATTAGGACAAGAGCACTCAAAGGAAATTGGTGATTAATCTCAGCATTTTGAACACTCAGAAACCAGAAATGCAATATTTTATCTTGATACTGTCTTGTATGTGGTAACGTTTTCCAGCACATTATGAAACTCAAAGTTGGTGACTGTATGTGAATTGAGTGTGAAGGCACCCCAAGATTGTTGTTTATTTTATGTACAATATGTTATACATGACAAACCTTTTCTGATATTATTCTTATTTTGTAGGCCTTAAACAACAACGTGTATAAGAACGTGTCACCCTATGGCTCCCTTAACAACATCGTGGATGGACTCAACACCCTGACGGACCATTTCTCAGACCTTTCCCTTTCTTCAGAGCCAAGAAAACCAAACAAAAGACCCCCACCCAACTACTTATGCCACTTGTGCTTCAACAAGGGCCATTACATCAAGGACTGCCCTCAGGTGAGGATCATACACACATATTTTAGTGCCTTTTTTGATATGGTTCATCCAAGACAATGATGGTACTAAAAGCTGTGCTTGCTCCTGCCAATGCCTGTCTCTCTGTCTCTCTCTCTTGCTCTCTCTTGCTCTCTCTCTTCCTCTTTGGCACTGGTCTGACCTACTTGTTAAACAGGCTGGCCTCTGTCTTCTGTAGTCATGTGTGTGAGTGTGTGTATATGTGTGCTTGTGTGCATCTTAACTGCCACAGCATTACACGACTAGAAACCGTTATAACCATGATAAATAAACTTGTTAGGCTACTTAAAGGGTCAAATGGGAAACTGTCTGTTTTTGCCTTGGATTGTCATGTTAGCTGCGTTAGCATGTTTTCAAGAAAAAAAAAGCATCAACAAATACACATACATGTCTTTTTTGATATGTAGCTAAATATTTTGTATTTAGGCTACCATCTCCTGAAATCTAAACTCATCATGGAAAGCACCGGAAGAATTTTAGGTTTTAAACGATCCCTGCCAATTTACTTTAAATGAGGTCTGGGCAGAAATGTCTATTTTAAGAATAAGGCCCTGGTTGGGAGCCTGACTTGATGCTACTGGTTGATACAGGTGTGTAAACATCTACACGTAAATGACAGAAAAACTTGTCCTTCTGAGTTACAGATATTGTGTTCATGCAGAGTAATTATTTAGCATAAGTGAGGTGATATTTTGTGGAGTTTGCAGAGTTGTTGAGGAAGGAATGGACTATGAAATTGCTGTGGTGGATCTGTCATTGTTGTGTATAACGCCTTGTAAGAGGCAAACTCCATGGCTGGGACTGAAGTGATCTGATTTCATAGGAGGAACACAATGTCACTTTTCCTCGGAAATTGTGGAACTTTTACACAGTTGTTTTTTTGTTGGACTTGAGGTGCCTAATGATCTCCCCTCTCTCTCACTCTCTTTTTTGCCTCTCCTCTATTTCTTCTCTCCCTTTCCTTGGGTGATGTGCAATAACCTAAGCCCAGCCCATAGTTTCTTTTGCATGGAATGGTAATGAGGAGCAGATGTGAGATTAAAATGCTTTGACTCGCTTTATGACATATGATGACTGGTCTCGGGAGGTCTGTAAATGACCTGTGTACTGATGAAATATCTCCTGGACAGCTCCAAGCTGCAATATGAGGGAATTAGATCATCTATTGACAAGTCCAACGGGAACTTTGGGTCGTAGTATATTTTGCTAAATGTAACTTTGTTTTCCTTTATTTAATGCTATAGTTGTTGATGTGAGCATTGATCAAATGATACTGAAACTCAACATTGGAGCAAGTGTGCATTTCGTAATAATAATGATAATAATAGTAATCTAGTGTGTTAATTACCTTTTCTGAAACCATATGCTGTGTACACTAAAACTGGTCATCTTGACTGTACCATTCTAAAATGAAAAGGTCAAAATGTTACTTTATAAAACAGAATACCCTGTTCACAGTAGAGGCTGTGAAATCAATCATACAATATACAGTAGATGTTAGCATTCAGGGATGGACCTCAAAATCACACTGAGACGTCTTTTGGTTTATATTTCAGCTGTTCGTTAAACTGCCAACAGTAACTCAAAAAGCGGCAAAGTCTCCAAACGGCCTCCGCACCTACACAGTTCAACACCCTCTCAGTTATTTAGGTCTCTCCTGGGCTTTTTTTTTCTCTCCATAAATTTACTTTCCATTTGTGCTACATCAGTTACACTATTGCCACATGTCATTACGTGCCTTTTCTTACTTAACCAGCTGAAGACCCAAATAGCAGATGTGACACACATTTTGTGAGAACTTACCTATTAGCCAAGACTTGCGTCATTTTCCAAACAATATTTTCTTGTCCTACATTACTCTGTTTCACAAGGTGCAGTGATCAATTGTGTGCCCATGGAGTTCTGGTATTTGCCTGCAATGGAATGCATTTGAGAATGAGTGTGTCCCTGCTAATAGTTTGTACTGTCCAGAGGTACTTTGCCAATGAAAACAGAGGTTCCTGCTTCACAGAATGCTGCTAAGTATGTCTTCCTGATCCAACATGGAGAATCACATTCTAATGACATGTACAGTCTTCCTCTTCTACGTCAACTCAACATGTTTTATAGTGTTGTTTTGTGCTGTGACTTTTATTGTTGAGTTTATGTAAGGGTAACTTTCATAAGTTAAAATTCAATAATATTATATTTATTTACATTTGTATTTTTTTTATTTTTTATTTAAAGAATACGGCTGGGGATATTCTGCTTTTTGTCCACAAAACCCACAAAATGTATTTGATGAGGTTCAAATGTGTTAATTGTATAATTACTGTTGTGGGTGAGTCAGGTTATTTTTTATTATCATATCATCACATTTTGAATCATATGCTTTATAATTACCTTACCTCTGGCAAAGTTTACTTTTTTTGCAGCTGAAGGAGAGTCAAGGATGTAGACAGTGCTGGATCCATTACCTTAGTCACTGTGGTTGAGGGTTTCCTGATCCCTTCCATTGCTTGGTTCTGAGAGAATAAGAGTCGGGCAATTAAATAGTTGAGGTTACCAAAGTGTTTATGCATTACTTGCAATTTAAGACCTTTTTTTAGTTTCAACATGTTAATGTTGGAAACACAAAGAGGAGGCTTGTGGCTGCCGAGAGAATAATTTTTCAGGGAACTCTTGGTAGTTGACTGAAAGCCACAGGCCTGGCAGCAGCTGCCCAGTGCTCCCTGTCATGGGGAGAGAGGTGTTATGTAAACTTGCTTTTATTCTGAAAATGAGGTCGCTCCCCAAGTTATGAGCAGAATGCCCCTCACTGCCACGCTTTGGCCCCCTTCCAAGATGTCTTCCACTTGCACTCATGATTTGGTTCTGTTCAGTGGACTAATCCTCTCAACAGTTGGCCCCACCTCTGATTTGAGTGATCAAAATGATGCATTGAATGACATGTTTTTGCTATGTCTCCCTGTAGAAAGATTAACTCATGGAAAATGTCTTTGCCAGAATGCAGGTTTGTGGGTATGAGGGGGTGGCTGCTGCTGGTCTGCGTGTTTTATGTGTCTCTGAGAGTTACTATGCCCCATTCCTGGTTGCAATGCATTCCCCTGATTCAGTCCTTCAGAATTATAGTTTCCTGAGCATGTTTTTTTACTCTTAGCAGGAATTTCAAATATTTCGAAACTGGTAGAATACTTATTCTTATAAAAGCTTAAAAGCCAAAAATAACTGACATGACATCCATCACTACTTCTTCTTTCACCCTTTTGCCTATTTCTGTTAGAAGCATTTCTCTATAATATAATATTTAATTTTCTGAATGTGCAATTATCAAAGTTAAAAGTTGTAATCTCGAAGATTTTCATGTCACGTCTGTTAAGTCACTATCTATCACTGAAGGATGCACAACACAATGGTGATTAAACCTATAATAACCCACTGAGTATTGCACTAGTGTTATGTTTGCAGCATTACAAACTGGGTGTCTGGCGTGACATTTCCATGAAGAAATACTCTATTACAGTTTTTTCTCTATTGAATACACCATAAAAATGGAACAATGCACACAGTTCTGAAAGCTTAAAGCCTATTTATCAACAATAAACATGATCAGAGGTAAAACCATGAGCTAGGTCACAGAGCATAGTGCAGGCAGAGGCAAAGCACAGCGCAGGTATACGTTATCATTCCTTCTGGCTACCTCCCTTCATGAGTTGCGCCTTGAAAGGTCAGCGGCAACGACTTCAAAGTAATTTGGCAGAAAATGTAGGATCTTATTGTAAGTAAGAAGCTAAGTAAGAAAATACTTTTATTTTATGCAACAGTTTGACATTTTATGAAATATGCTTATTGTATTTGCTTTCTTGCCATGAGTTAGATCAGAACACTTATTTATTCATTTATTTGACTTTATTGTACGGATTAAGCAAACAAGATAAAAAATGTTAATTAGTGAGCTCTATAGGACAGAGCCAGGCTAGCTGTTTCCCCTTGTTTCTACTCTTTGTGCTAAGCTAAGCTAACCACCTGCTGCCTGTAGACTCTTAACGGACAGACATGTAAGTAGTATCAATCTCATTTATCTCTCGGCAATAAAAGCTACTTTGCATATTTCCCAAAAATGCCTTTGCTATAAAGTCCACTGTTGCAATTACCTTAAATGAGGCTGCTGCGTCTGCACATTTCTCATTGCTTAGATTGCAGAGACACAGGTGGAAATGCTGGTGATGACGTACAGATTTGTCTTTTTTGGTCCACTGTGAGAAAATGTAATGTATCATACATTAAGCCAATGATTACATTTAAATATGGAATGTTCTGTATGAATGCATCTGTAAAGAAGAGCAGGGCAAAGAGCTTCACTAATGTGTTGATTACAAACACAGCTCATTGATCCACATACAGAGCCTTCTTTATCACACCAGGATAATGTACCTTTTCATAAAGTTGGGGTGTTGGTTGAATGTGCGTAGATATAGTATCAATTTCAAACTTTTTTTTTCTTCTTTTGGCTTCTGCTCTAATTATTTCTGTAGTGATATCTGACTAAGCACAATGTTTACAGTGAGTTGACATGGACCAAAATGTGTCCCACGTGAGACATATATATGCTGAAATGTAACGAAATCATTAAAGTTACTGTACTCTTCTTATTGCATTAGATGAACTTCAAAAGGAACTCACTTTGTAAAAGTGCTGACATCTCCTCTCATCCCAGTCCCTATCAGTCAGTCATGCCTGTATCTCCTCCTTCATGCATCTGATGTGTATCTCTGACCATATGCCAATAACCGTGATGGACCTCACACCTCATGTGTTGGTAATTTCAGCAGCAGTCTGTCTTTTGTGACAAATGGTCACCATAATCTCCCATAACAGTTGTCAACACAGAGACCTGACGCGAGCTGTGAAGTGAGGGCCTCTTCACACCAGAGGCAAATCTCACTTTGAGTAATGTGTGACTTGACAAAATGTGTGCTTTTCCTTTGGTCGTGGTGATAAACTTAATGACTCGTCATTACTGCAGCCCACTTTGTCTACCATAACAAACACCAGTGGTTGTTGTTTTGACAAAACGTAGTTGGTTTTAAATCTTCCAGTGTTTGCCTTCGAAGGAGCAGTGATCCATTTCCGAATTTGGTTGGCAGTCTTTCTGGGATAATTGTGCAACCACTTTGTTTTACTGTTTCAATTTGTTGTTGTATAGTAGGGAATGGGGGTAGAGTGTGTGCGTGTGTGTGTGTGTGTGTGTGTGTGTGTGTGTGGGGGGGGGGAGGTAGAAAGGGGTAATGTGTTAAATACAAATTGCAAGTTTGTAATCTACCAGTGTTACATGTACACAGCACATGGGTGGGGGGAGGTAGAAAGGGGTAATGTGTTAAATACAAATTGCAAGTTTGTAATCTACCAGTGTTACATGTACACAGCACTGTCTTTGTGCCACACTCTTGGAAAACAAGTATTTTAGCCCTGCACGGGCACACCCAATTCCCTGCCGTTTGTTACTCTAATATTAAAGGTCCAGTGTGTAACGTTTGTAGTTGTTCATTATCAAAATCTGTATTGCCCTTCACAAATGTGTCCTTTTTTATGAATATTGACCACCACAATCAATTCCAAGTATTCCTATTGGCTTGAAATTTTACATTTGCGCTTGCATGAACTTGGGTAGACGCTCCATATTCATGCGTCATCTTGAAATACGTTAGCCGGGAAGGGACATACAGGACATACTGCTCCGCCTTTTGCGTTTTCGACTCACGGCTGCTGCTAATGGGTATCGTCGCTTCCCGGCCCCGGCAAGTTTGAAGAAGGGACCATGGAGGACCACAATTTCAGGAACAGGAGTCTTCTTCTTGGGCCAGAATAAGAAAACGGATATTGAAAAGAGCAAGAGACTGGCGTCATCAGAAAAAAAGAGTGAACATTGGAGCAAATTTCAACTAGTTAATTATCGCTGCAGTCTCCTTTTCTTTCTCTCTCCTTTCCGTCGGGTGGCGCGCAGGCCTGCTCGTGGTGTGAAGCGCACGTCCGCGCCACTCTCCGACATGCACTCCAACAACAACGGCTGATAGACGGCCTTTTGTACACCTTCGCTTTTTGAAGCGTGAAGGCTGCCGTAGCTGCAATACGTACTTTGAACTGCGTGGCGCGAGAGAGTTGATATATAATCTCAACGCTAGAAATTCCTACTCATTGGACCTTAAAAGTTTTAATTGAATCACTTTAAGGTCTGTAGATGAGTTTTCGCCCTTTCAGCATGCTCTCTACCTTTTTCAATCAAATCTATTCTGAGCAAGACTTTAGGGGCTGTAGAATATAATAAACAGCCATTTTCTGGAGTCTTTAGGGCACAAAAAGACTTAACTGAAACAAACCTTTGTAGAAAATCCTCTGCTTATAATTGCAGATAAACAAATGCATTAAAAAAGAAAATGTTTGAAGGATACGCAACAACATTATATAAGTGTTTTCAGTAGGGGTATTCTTTTATTCATATAAAAGTCCCAGTGAGGCTACCACATTCACATCTGGAAGGTAGAGTGCGCCCATGGAATAGTGTTTGCCTTTTCAACGGTTCAACAGTTAATCAGAAACAACTTTGTCGTCCTGTTCAAGGTCAATTTTTTCCCAGCTGGCTCTAGTATTTAAGCCAAAATGCCTTTCTCTCCCATTTTAGAGAATTTGGTTCATAACCTGTAGCTTCCTGTGAAATTCAAATTTTCCAGTCAACAAAAAAAGCTATAGCATAATCTAAAATCCAGTTTAATATTCCTGTGTGCAGCTTCTATCCCATATTCAGAACAAATCTGCCTCAAACTGGCAAAACATTTGTTAACTCTTGTATTGGAAACATGCTGTTAAATTGTCCAAAATAGCTCTATAGCGCTCTTTGATAGTTAGTGCGGTGCTGATTATTCAATAGTTCAACAGATTATGTGGGCTTAACGTTGCTGGAGACGTTATGCTGTTCCCTGGAGGCTAATGTTCCTGGGAGGAGAAAGAACATTGATTCTACATCTGTCCTTTAGCTTTTAACCAACCTCCTGCCTTCACTGATATCTTTATTGGGAATCCTGTCTTTACATTTTCCTCAGCCTCAGCCAGGCGTTGTCTTTTTTCTTGTCTTTGTTTCATTCTCTCTCTCTCTCTCTCTCTCTCTCTCTCTCTCTCTCTCTCTCTCTCTCTCTCTCTCTCTCTCTCTCTCTCAGTTTGTTACCCTGTCGATAAACAATCTTTCAACACCTCAGTCACACAACATCTGTCATGAGAGAATGTTTCACATTTTTCCCCCATGATCTTTGTACCCTGGCGACAATTCTGACATGGCTGCAGATATTTGTTGTGGCAGGCAGGCAGTTTGGATGTGTCACTGTCATGGCATGGAGTGCTGTCGGACACAGAGAGGCTATAGTTCGAAAGCCTGAGAAGGGCACAAGAGCTGAGAGCCAGCGAGCCAGCGAAAGGGGAGAGGGCACTTCCCCTGAAAGGAAATCAAAGTTAAAAGAATGATAAAAGTGCGGTTTCCTGCCAGCTGGTTTGTTTTCTGTACAGAAATCCCATTCTTCCTCTCAGTTTTTGCTGAGACAACAATCGCACCATTTCCTGTTTTGGTAACTGTGACACTATAACCCCATCTCTGAGATGAGGTGCACTGTTACATTTAACCATAGTCAGGTAAATTTACAGCTGCTTTCGGATTAAATGTTGTAATCCAGTCGGTGAAATGACAATGGAAGATCCAAACTCAGAGCTGTATGAAGACACAATATACCGACTTAGTGTCTGCTTATTAAGTTAAAAAAACAAAACAAATTTAGCTTCTTTAAGGTAAGCTGACACTAAATTCATCAGTTGTCTCATCTCAAATGGATTTTGCACCTCCTATCATCTGATTAGTTCTTCCTGCCACTCTCAGACTATGGGTGCATTGTCTAAATGATGCTAGATTATTGTATCTTAATTTGGAGAGTTTTTTTATATACTACTTTGTTATATAAATCTATTTCCAGGCATGTTTCTGAGCCAGCACTGTGAAATGCAGAGTTAATAAAAGAAAATAAACAATAATGTGTTTGGGGCCGTTGCTCGTCACATTGCTTTATGGAAGTGTGTCGCTGCAGCATGAGAGAAACCACGTCAACACTTATTTTAGAATCTAGTCTCCTTTATATTCTTTATGTCTTATCGTACCTTCGCACAAACCCCTGGATACCATTCCAGTTCTACAGCCAAAACATCAGGATGTCAGAAAATTTATCAGACTATAGGACAATGGCAACAACACCAGCAGTTACTTTTTTTTTTTTTTAAGATTACTTTTTGGGGCATTTTTGGCTTTTAATTTTGACAGGGCAGCTGAAGACATGAAAGGGGAGAGAGAGGGGGAATGATATGCAGCAAAGGGCTGCATATTGGAGTCGAACCCTCGGCCACTACGTCGAGGAGTAAACCTCTATATATGGGTGCCCACTCTACCAACTGAGCTGTCTGGACTCCCACGTTTTTGTACCTTAACACAACTACAGTGTCATGGGGGTCAGCAGCCATATACTGAGGCCTCAGGAACTAAAACAGGATGGTTCACTTTTCACGGAGGGATCAGAGGTCAGATTTTCACTACAGCGTGATGTCCCGTTAGCACACCAAGGCCAGAGGGCTTTGCTAGCTCATACTTAATCCTTATGTTCTCTCATGTAACCTCCTTTGGTATAAGCCATATTTTCAAATCAGATATCATCACATCAGTATTGTCAACCCCCTATAATACTATATACTGTATGCCCATCATATGCAAAATGTTTGAATGTGTTGATTTTAGAGATAATTCCCATTTACACACTAAATCATTTTGCATTGTTTTTTGATTGATGCAGCTACAGAAGCAACGATTCGTCAGTTGATTGTCAATCAGTTGATTGTCAGAAAATTAATTGCCAACTATTTCCATAATCGTATACCATTTTTAAAGCAAAAATAACTTTGAATGGTTCCAGCTTTTCAAATGTGAGGATTTGCTGCATTTCCTGGTCTTACAAGAAATTAGTTTTCATGTATTTGGTTTTTAACTGTTGATTAGACAAAAAAGATGATACCTTGGAATTTTGGAAATTGTGACGGGCACTTTTCACTGTTTTCTGGGGATTTATAGACCAAACAGTTATTCGTTTTATTATCTATCGAGAAAATAATCTGCAGATTAATCAATAATGATACTAATGGTTATTTTCAGCCCCATAAATGCAGCAGTTCAGGGTTCAGGTTGGACCTTTTTTCTCATGCTGTTGTATAAAACTTGCATACTAACAGACTGATAGTCAACCCTCTTTTGCAGCTAACACACTATACCAATGTGTTCAAACTAACTGTTCCTCGGAACAGCACCGATTCTTGTCACGTGAACGACTTTTTCGACGAAATTCTTACGTGATATGAGACAGGCTGACAGAGATGACCGTCAACCGGACGGACAGACAGAGACACTGTGAAGCTGCTGGGGCTGGCACACAGGACTGGATTTGGTGTCAACAGATCAGGGACTGACACTGCTCGCTTTGTGTTGCGCTTCAATGGGCACCTTAGGGAGAGACTGCAGTTGTGAATGGGCACCATTGGGGAAAGCCCAAGTGGTGGGAATGGAGGCTGGTAATTAAGGCAGTCATTGTATGTCTGTAGGATCTGCTAGACAGAGAGGTCAGGAAGGCAGGCGTGTATTGTTCCCCCAGCAGGGCCTTCACTGCATTACAGTGGTGTGTCGGACTCAAGTATGTTTGGATAGAGCCTTGGATTTTACAGAGAAAAAAAATAATTACAACAACAAACCACACAGGCAGTCCTCTATATAGTCTGCTTGTCTATATGTCAACATATAGACTATAGGGGCCTCTTCTGTGGTTTTGATTTTGTGACATTTTCTCTCTCTCTTTCTCTCTCTCTCTCTTTCTCTCTCTCTTTATGTTTAAGTATCTTGAAGTCCTACTCTGGCAGGCTACCCAGGAGCTCCAGCCCTCTCAGGAATCAGGACTGTGTTAACCATAAATTAAAACAAAGTTGTGATGAATATGTGAAGTCACAGGGTTGTGTGTAGTAGAATTGAGCCCAAGTCAGCCTAACAGTATATTGTGGCAGTTGGGCAATTCTTTGTGCTTTTGGAGCGCCAGTTTATAAGGTATTGTCAAGGATATAACTTTTATACCTTTGAACTTATACAGTTAGATTTACCTACTTTTATATGGTCATAATGTGTTCTCTGTAACTCAAGTTTAATTGTAGGTCTCATTCAGTGCTTCTGTAACTTTCAAGTAAAAAAAGATTTTGGTGACTGCCCCTTTACTTACTGTAAACACAACCTGCATTTAATTTAGAAACTTTTTCTGTCTCTCCTCTCTGTCTGTATGCACTGCCCTGTAGTGTGTCGGGAAGTTTCTGGCAGGGATGAGGGCTGGGGGGAGGTGCACCATGGGAATGTTTTTACAGGGTGACCCCTGATCTTCCTTCCAGTAGGAGAAAAGGCTCTGAAGGTCCTGCGTCTGTCTCTGCTCCAACACTCACTCAGTCAGGTCACCAAAGAGAGAGACAGAGACTGGGAGTGTGTAGGGACTGCCCTGTAAACTGATAAGGCTTATCAGGGATGCTGGAGACATCTTGTAACAGACAACTTTTCTCTTTCATAGTGTCATAGCAGACAGATATCACTGTGAAAAACAGACGTGGCCACTACCCGTCAACGCATTTTATTTTTGAGGAGTTAAACAGAGAAAGAGCCTTTATAGCGAGAGCACTGAGGAACCATATAGGGCCATAGGTCCAATATAGCATTGACACCAAGTGACACTTAGATTAGCAACACACGTGTGCAGTATATCCGTCAGAGTGACTTACAGGAATATACAGACACACACACACACACTCACAAACACATCCACCAACATACACACAACTACAGGCATTACATGCAGACATAGACAGCAGCAGTATGAACTTCCTGTGACTGATGACAAGATGTTGTGTGCACCTCTGTATGCCCCAGTCCGCCACCCAACCTGCCCTTGTCATTCACTGGCCTGGTAACCCAATGCTGCTGTGCAGCTGCACAGCACGATGGGCTTTAGTGGGACCAAGGCTAAGAGAGGGCATGGGGGAAATTCACACCCATGGCCCCACTTAGCATTTGCCCTTAACGCCGTGTACATATGGTAAGTGTAGTATGGTAAACTCATCCTATAGCTGTAAAAAATAAATAAAAAATAAGGCAGCTTCAATGTCAAGCTGGTGCATTGATAGAACTGAGCTTCTGGATTTAACCAGGGCAGATTCCAAGGCCCAGTTGGCACATACGTGTGTTTTCTATGAATGAAGCATGAAAAGAGAGAAAGGATTCTGTCAAAAACATCAGTTTAAAAGAAAAGATTGTTATTGGTATAAAGCAAAACACCCACATGCTTGACTCTCAGGGGTATCCATCATCATCATCCAACAACATGACACTGAGATCCGTGGCCGATTAGGGAAGCCGGGTTGTGGAAATCTAGGAATCTGGGAATGGGGTTTTGGCAAAGCGCGCGCTGGCATGGTAATATGCCTCTGCAGCTGTCTTGGACATGAATTACGTGGGTCTGTTACTGAGGAGAAAAACTTTGAGGTACACACACAAGCACACATATGTGCACACATGGCATATCTATATTGCCTGTATGCATTATATAGAACTCCTGTTCAAAAGAACCGGGTAAGATGAGAATTTAGAATAATACTGGTCTGTTGGAGTACCATTAAATCAATCATAGTTGTCAATATGTGTCAATTTCCTTGAAAATAAATATCCTCTCATTATTTGGTTGGGCAAAATCCAAACAACCGTATTCATTTTCAGAACATTGAAATCAGCTGCTTACAACAACTCATAATACAAGACCTCCACCTCCAGTTTATTAAAACAACCAGAAATTGCAGGTCACCAAATTTAATTGGTAAGGAATACCATCATTAAAGATGACTTAGCTGAGATTTGCTTTAATCTAAATCAACAGATCAGCATATTGTGTTAACTCTGCCAATTTCTTTCCCACAACATAATAATTAAAAAGCTGCATCGTTTCCTGCAACTGCAAAATGTTTTATGATGCTTCTACTAAGCAAAGCCACTTACTGAAAATATATTGTCAAAAGTTTAAAACACATGGATGTCAGTGGGTAGTTAAAAAAAGTTTAATAAAACTGATGAAAAAAGCTCTTCTGGGGTATTTCTTCTTGTGTTTTACTTCTGTCATATGAGATGTTTATATGATTACTGCAGACGTGCAACAATCCGGCCTGTGTTTTTTTACTCTTTGTTTTATTTTGAAAGGGACACATACAAATATATTTGAAACCATAACAATTTTATGATCCAACATACTGTTCTTGTAAATATGCTTCAGTAATTTCTCAGTGGGTAATTGATGACATTTAAAAGCACAAAATACCTTTTTGGATACTTTCTGGCACAGCCTCGCCACTCATCCACTGACAGCTGTGGGATGTTTTATCTTTGGTACAGCTGTCTTGATTTACCTTTTCCCTGTGTGATATCTCAGCATGTCAAAGAACAGACTAAACACAAGTGATATGCCCGGTACTGTTACGGGACTTCACTAGAATTTGAGAAAAAGTTCAACCTAGACACTCGTTCTGTTTTAAGATCATTCACATAAAGCATTTTGTGTGTGTGAGTGTGTGTGTGTACGCACGCACACACACACACACAAACACACACACACACAAATACACAGTGCACTTACTCTGCCAGAGGCCATTTCCTAGAATGAACTATTTTAGCGTCTCCATGGAGCTGGAAATGGACTTGTGGTTATGCTTTAAAACAGTTGGAGTGGTTGTCCTCTTGACATCCTCCCTTCAGTATCACGGTGAGACTTGTGATCTCAGTGGTTAAACCCAGAAACCCACAAGGTAAAAACCTGTAACCTCACGCGTCACTGCTTACTTACGTAACAGTATTTAGCTTTAGGTCATTTGGAATGCATTGCTGTCCACCTTAAATAGACTGCACTGGTGATATTGCATAGTTTCAGGCCCATGTGGGTTTGTGATCCTTTTGGGAAGTGTTGCCTGTTAAGATTGAAGTTTGATTATATATTTTTATGGTTTCTTACCACATAACACTTTTCTTTGTGGTCCACTGTTTCTGCCGCTTCCCTCACACATTACATCTAAGATAAATGCAGCAAATGACTTGCAGTACAGATGCCTCATAGGCATATTTAGACCTGGAAACAACTGGGACTGAATAGCTAAAATAAAGAGCTTTTAGAATATGAAACCTTTTTAAGAATAGCACCCTGACCCACATGGGTGCAGTGCAGGTTCAGACCAGTGCTAGTTGATGGGAAGTCGACCTACCATTTGCTGATTAATATTAGTAAAAATAAATAATGTATCTTTGTAGGTTTAGTCTATTTTATTATGTAATGCATACAACATTTGCACATTATAGATTCACAGTTTATATGTCAAAATGTTTTTGAAGTGTTAGATTTATATGTGCATGTACATATTTAGCACCCAGTCAGAGGAAAGTGTTACAAATAGCTTTTTGAAAGTAGCACTGTTATGCCAGCTCTCTGATTGTCACCACACTTGCAATAAATGAGGTGACTGAGTAACCAGTATATTTAAATAGCTTTAATATCCATTGAAGTATCACTTTTTTTCTTAATGTAGCTCAATAATATAGAAATCAATGGACATGGAAATTATATGATAGATATTTTACAGTAGAAAATAAGCAGCAGTGTAAGGTAGAGATTATAATGTACTTATATCTGTCTAATTTTGAAGACAGTATGATTTCAATGATAGTTTCTTCATGTTGTAGTGAAATCTGAACGAACAATGTATGAACTTGGTGTTATAGTGTGTGCCTGGGTGAGAAAAGTTTGCGTCAAAGTTACATGTGTAGGATAAATGCTTACATGCATTTGTGTGCTTGGTGGAACAAACGTTCGTGTGATTGAGGTTATGTGTAGTACACGATTGTGTAATGCTGCGGTTTATATTTAGAGACAACTGTACAAGATAAGAATGCTTATCTTAGCAGTTGTAGCTGTGGAGCTGTTAAGCAATGGAAGGAATACGAAGCAGTTACGAGCCACAGTGATCTCCACCATTATGGCTAACATAAATCACTGTACTATGTAACTAAGTACGCAGCCCCATAGCCACACATGCACATTTTGTTGATTAAACTGAGAATATTGTAAGCTTGGTTATGTATTCAGGAAAATGAATAATGTAAGAATGCATGAGCAAAGTAAAAATCACATCCATGGTAAAAACATTCATGTTCATAAAGACTGACAAGCTTTCTTTTCTGGTGTAACAGGTTGCAGACACAACTGCAAAACCCCTTTCCTCTGTGGTGTGTGTTTACAAGCATCATCTAGTTTGCTTAAGTGTGAGGTTCAATGTTTAAAAGCTCCATGAACCACATTTTTGGAGGTTTCAGCTGTACTGAAAAAGACCAAACCACATGATTAATAGATATATGGTTACTGAAACACCATTATGAAAAGTTCAGGAAATATTTCCTTGTCGTCTCTCAGAGAAGGATCAGGCATGATTGATGCTTTGATCTTTTTTGATGTTTCACAGAGGAGAACCAGTTCTCAGCTTTAAACCACATCCAGGTTCCTGCCTCTCCATCTTGTAGCATTTATCCGACAGACCGCTAAGGTTAGCACACTAACTGAAGCCACATTAAAGCAATTAGAAGTCTTATCAGAAATGCTACGGTTAATGAGCAAACCAAACAAAAACTCCAAAAGACTCAAAGCTAACATAGTGGACTGAACCCCATCTGCTCTATCTGAAAATGTATCTCTTTCTGAACTGCAGCTAAAGCAAATAAAGATCCTCAGATGAGACAAGAGCAGACGCACAGATACTGTATATGCACAGACACGTGTGTGTGTTTGTGTGTGTGTGTGTGTGTGTGTGTGTGTGTGTGTGTATGTGTGTGTGCGTGTGGGTTTGCTCACACACATGCAGCAATGCAATACACACAGATTTCGGTGCTGGTTTGGTGTTCTTGTGTTGCTCTCTGAGTGATGCCCTGGGGGATGCGGAGAGGCAGAGCAGGGGCTGAGCTCCTCCGCTGCTCCTTTGTTTACACTGATGGTTTCCAGATGCTAGCTAGTGATCGGAGCGCTACGGAACGCTGGGGAGCAGCCCAGCAGTTTGGGTCTTGTGCCAGCAAGCCAGGATTAAGGCAGCTCTATCTGGAATACTTGAAAAACATGGCTTTGCTTTGTAATAACTGTGCAATTGTTTCCAAAGGCTGAGAGAGTGATGATGGTGTTGATCTTAAATATAAAAGTCTCAGAAACATTGTTCTCATTTATTGGGGCGACACATGCAATGCACAGTGACGTCTGAGGTTGTTAAATGTAATTATTAGTCACAAACTTTAGACTTTGATTAATTGCATGTGACTGTAATTAACATATTTGTTTTACTCAGTAATTTGACTTTGACTTAAACAGGCTCCAGCATGTGTCAGTCTGAGCATATTGTTTCTGTTTCTTCTGTGCAGCCCCCTTTTGGGGCAGAATGTTGTGATAAACTGAGGTGCATTGTGCTCAAGTGAAGGCAAATTTATCACTTAAACAGCACACCTGTTCCTCCCGTCACTTTCAGCCTCAGCCACTTTTCTTTACATGCATTAGAAAGAGACAGCTGCACCAGCAAACGAGCCGTCCAGAGAGAGAGAGAGAGAGAGAGAGAGAGAGAGAGAGAGAGAGAGGTGAGAAAGATGGCAGCAAAAAAGAGAGACCCACAGGAAACAGTGGCTGTATTTAGAGCTTGCAGTGCATGGTGGGATTGATAAATAGTCCCCATAATGCACCTGGCTGAGGTTCTGGCATGGGGTCGAGGCTGTTTAGTCCAGCAGCGGAAACAGCAAATAAAAAAATGCTTGTTCTGTGTGCAGTGAGACACAGCTGAGGTGGTGACAGTGTCATTCTTGTGAGAGACTTGAAGCAGTGGCCATCTGCACGCCCTCACTTGGCCCTCAGTTCTGACAGGCCGATGGCTGCATCCTCAGATCTTTAGTTGCTGTGATGACTGGTAACGTGGGTAGTGATGGTGAAGGATACAACGATTTAATAAGAAACAGTTTACACAGTATATACACCAGGGTCAAAGAGTGCGTTTTGGTTTTCTCTTTCTTTTTCTGGGTGCAGATCGGAATACCACATCAGATAATGTAATGTGTGAAAGTATGTGACTGCTCTGCAAATTCTTCATGTTTTACATCCAAATTGCCTAGATCTGGTCAACCCAAACCAAACTGTGCACTAAGAATTGTAAAAGTATTATTTGCCCCGAATGACCCGACATGCCTTTGTTGTGTGCTCTGACAAACAACCTCAGGCTATTCCTTTTACAGTGTATTTCTCTTTGCTGAATGGGAGGCTTGTGCTGTGACTCATTGACCTGTCTAGCTCGCAGTGATCATACAACTCCACGGTGCTGTGATGGGAACATCAAATCATGCAGAAGAATCTCCCATTATCATAAATAACACCAAGACTGTGTACTGGAAGGAAGAGCCTTAGTTTAGACATGAGATGTTACTTTGTTTAAGGTTTATGTTAGAAACTCATAAAGAATACATTTGTTTCCTTTATGTTGCACTTAATGCTTTTGTTTTTTTGTTTTTCTGGAGAATCCAACAAACAATCTCTGTTCAAATGTTTAGGTTTATTTGAAGACATTTCAAATATCCAAAGCTCTGCATTATTCATATTAAGCTGAGCTGCAATTTTATCAATAAAGACCCTGCTCTCCAAATCCAGACCAGAATAGTGGTTGCATACAATTACTACCAACCCTTTCCCAAAGCCTCAACATTGTTTTACCCACCAAATCCTTTGTTTTCTCGTAGAGGCAGACAAACCGCTAACTGGCATGTAGGATTTGCATAAAACCCCTAAGCTTTACTGTCAGTGCTGTCTTCTCGTATTTGTTGTCTGTGGACTGACTGTGGGCAAACTGTAGGTAGATGTCTCCCCTAATATGTTGAGTAAGTATGAAATCTCATATCCAAAACCTTGAAAGTAGCAGTCTTTTAGAAGGTTTGGCTTTAATATTAAACCAAGGCTAACCTATCCTGTTGCTGGAGACAGAGGATTATGGGTTCAGGTTTGTGTCTGGTGTCTGTCCACTGGTCATTACTCTTAGCCTGGAATCTGGAATGTAAGATCAACACAAATGCGAGATCACCTTTAGGCCTCAGACAGTGGTCTGGACCACATTTTTTCCCCCAGCGGTCAGTAATATGTAGACATCTTTTTATGATTTGCACTGGAGCAGAATTTCAACATGGTTTTGTGGCAAAATGATATTCAAACTGCAATTTTAGAGTCGGATGCCTGGGCTGAATACCTTGTAATCAATTTCACGGTATTACCCGAATTACCCTGAAATTTAAAGACATCACAGTGGGTGTCGTCTAGACCGAGATTGCTCGCTTAAACACACCTCTTCCAATTCAGTAATCTACCTAGGGTGCATGCTTCAAATTCCTAATATCGTTGTGTTTGTACAACATATGTGTCTTTAAAATCGACCCCCCCAGAGAATTGTCTCCACATTGCTCCACATGAGAATGAGTCCAATCCACTGTAGTTATGGCCAGAGCTACAGTGTTTAGTTAACGCTTTTTTGTTCCCCACCTCTCCCTCTCTCTTTCCCTTGTCTCTGAAATGTATGACCTAATTGAAAGCAGAGCAACGATTTCACGATGGCTCTCAGTGTTTCTCGTGTTCTGCCCCTATAGAGGCCATCTGCTTTGGATTTAGATTTCCTCTCCTCTCAGTTTCTCCTTCCCGTTCTCCACCCTCCTGAGAGGGGCTGATTGGAGGGTCTCTCCACAGTTGGCTCAAGCAACTGTGGGGCTTGTACTTGTCCACTTTTCTTTTTTTCCTGTGTGTGTGTGTGTGTGTGTGTGTGTGTGTGTGTGTGTGTGTGTGTGTGTGTGTGTGTGTGTGTATGTGTGTGTGTTTGAGTCTGATTCTAGAGCAGCAGGTTTTTTTAGACCCCCTTCGGTACAGAATCCAGGAGGAGCTGTATCACATTCAAACATTCAACTCAGACATTAATTGTTGCAATCTTAATGAGCTTTCTCTTGTTTCTGTTCATCTTGTTCTCTTGTGTCTCGTATTTGTCTCCCTTTTTGGTTTATTGTGTCTTGTTATTCTATTTAATGCAGTCTGTGAGCTCATTAATCCTGCGATATAAACCAAGGAATGAGCTGTGTCCTTGTAGCAGGGCTAAACTCTGAGTAGGAGTAGTACAGGAAAAGTACGCTGAGACTTTCCAGTTGTGTCTCAAGAGTGTATGAAAACCTGTGGATATGGAATTTATTGTGTGTGTGTGTGTGTGTGTGTGTGTGTGTGTGTGTGTGTGTGTGTCTGTTTGTGTCTGTGTTTGTGCATTTATATCTGGGTGTTAAAGGGGACAGAGGAGAGAGAGACACTGTGTGTGGCCGTGTTTTGCGTAGAGATTGCATCCATGAATGTGTGTATCACGTGTGTATATGCTTCATTTAACAGTCACTGACCCATAGTTTGTGTGCATGTGTGTGTGTGTTTGTGTGTGTGTGTGTGTGTGTGTGTGTGTGTGTGTGTGTGTGTGTGTGTGTGTGTGTGTGTGTGTGTGTGTGATGATGAGACCCTGCTGTGATCTGGACCAAAGGAGGATGTGGTCAACAAGTTGTGGCTTATGGAGCTACACTGTCTTCTCAATGGACACTAGTCCTCAACACACCCACACTGACACTTATCTCAACACGTGGGGCTCTAGCCTCAGGGACATAAACAAACACTGACTCAATGCAAGCCCGCACTGTCAAAGTGACACGACAAACACGCACGCCATCTCACCATCATCCGATTCGCTGTTTCAAAGCTTTGCTTCCACTTGACAGACACCTGAAGTGCTCTAAATGGCTCCGATGTATATCCATCTAGCTCTTACCCTGGCACCAGCTTGAATGGCTTTATTTGTAAAGAGCAAAGGAAAACAAAACACATCCTCCTGTGCAGGCTCATCTCCAGAGTGTTGTGTGGTGTGATGACGCAGTTCCATTAAATTAGTCATTGTACTGTGTGTATTGTGAATGGTTTGTAAATGTTGCTTTAAAGGCAGCAAAGCGTGCTTATTTGCCTGGAAATCAAGCCAAACTAAAACATTTGCTCAGTCATTCTTGTGTTTATAGCCCAGGGTTTTGATTGGTAATCCACTGCACCGGTGTAACTAGAGAGACAGGGCCTGTATGTATGTAAGTGAAGAAACCTAAAGCTTCCTTCATTAGCTGCTGCCCTGAATCTAGCAGCATTTTTTCTCAGCCCGCCTCAGCTGGCAGAAGGGGCACAACAGTCCAGATGTTATTGTGACATGTGTTCCCACGTGTTTGGGCGTCCATTGGAATGTGCAATACCAAGTGTGACTGTAAAGTTTATGACTTCAGAACCGAAACTTGCTTTTCATCTAAGACCTCCATGAGAGGCAGTGTGTTGCAATGGCCTGAAAACAACTGACCGCAATGTAAGTATACTCAAAATTATAACTCCAACTCCAAATAAACTGGATTACTTACTTAAACCAAATTTACGTGGGGCAGTATGTAAGGCAGAGGTGATATATTTTACGTAAGAAATGGGTTCAGTCTATGCATTTTTACCAACTTACAATTTAAGTATTATTCAATATATAAACTGCATTAATTTGATGTTAATCAAAAGTAACAATGTATTTACAGTCAATGCCACTAATGATTTTATGTTTTTATCTGACCAAAGTCCTAAACCCAGAGACATTCAGTTTACTATCATGACAAAGAAAAGCTTTAAATCCTCGTATTGGGAAGATGAAACCGGCAAATGTTTGACATTTTTCTTGAAAAATTACTTTTTTTTAAATTATCAAAATGGTTACTGATTAACTTTCTTACCATCGACTAATCAATTAAGGAACTAATATGTCAGCTCTACATTTAAATATAAACTTTTCTTGTATATAAGAACTCTGTTAACCTCTTTTGGACACAACTAACCAACCCAGTCATCAATATTGCATCTACTTCTTCATTTGGACTGGATAGAAAAGCCATTTGCATTGTGTGCATCAGGAACATCTTCCAATTAATTGCAAACAGGGCTGTCTCTAATCTGAAAGCACTCAGCTGCAGACAGAGCATGACACGCAGCCAAAGGCCAAGGCCAGACCCTGGAAACAGCATGGAGCTGGAGAGGAATGGTCATGAGGAGGATCAGTGCTGTTTCTGTCCTGCTGAGTCCTAGTTGCAGTATCAAGGAGAGATCTTTTTTTTTTTTTTTACAATCGAACAAACAGCTGTTACAGGAAATTTGACTGTGTTCACATTTCCAAATGAATAACGAGGGTTAAGGTTAGACCTCCTGGGTAGTACACCTGGAACTCTGACCATAGTTTATTTTTAAACTTCAAATTAGTCTGATGTATTATATTATAATATATAATAGTGATTAGTCTTACCGCAGCAGAAACCTAGAAAGTGCTGTATTTTGGCATTTGGGGTTTTAACAGAAAATGGCAGAATGTTTGTAGTTGGATCATATTTTAACTAGACAATTTGGTATGAAAGAATCTAAACAAAATGTTGTTATGGCATGGTCTTTGAGATTGCCCATTGATTGCATCGAGACAACCCTGTCAGTGTGTATAGCTTGGTGTGCTGCAGGCCAGCAGAAGTCAGATTTTCCAGCCAGCGTACTGTCACAGTGGGAGATGTGAAGCTGACAGTGGGGTTGAGGTCATCTGTTGAGGGGCCAAAGTGAAGCACAGCTGCTCATACTTAGCATTGGCTTGCTGGTGCTGATGCAAACTGCTGACGTCTATAAGGACAGCACCAGATGCTGCTGATTAAAGTTCTTATTACTCACACATGGGTTGGGACAAAAGTAATGGAAGACCAGGGATACAGATTGTACCCCTCCTCTCACTCGCACCGCCCCGTACACCCTACATCCACCCTGAAATCTGCAGCCAACGTTAAAGTGATTATGAAAACAATCTGCAGAGAATCAGGAGTGGAGTGGACAGGTCTGATTTCACTTTGAAGGCAGAGACTCTCCTAACCTTCTGGAAAGCTTCCTTCAGTTGCATGCCATGCATTAAGATTTCTTCTTTCTGTCATATCAGATTTCCATTTGCATGATAGCATTTTTAAACTTTGAGATAAAATAACACAATTCCTCACTACTCCATTTCCAATAACTATCTTCCAAATTAAAGCATTTTTTTAAGCTTTTGCAAAATAACCACTCCAAGCCTGATAATGACTGTCACCAGGCAGATGCAAGTTCTGGGATTATTTTTTTTATTTTTTTAATGATGGCATTTCAAATTAATAATGACAAGCCCTGATAAACATACTAATCAGTGTACATTTGGCAGTCTGGAGGACAATTTGTGATGTATCCTTTTGATGACATCAGCAGTACATTTGATTGTGGCATGCTTTTAGGAGAAAAACAAGTCTTTTCCCCCAATGCTGTTATAGTTGCCTAAATAAAGTTGCCAACATGAAGTCATTGGAGCAACTCCTCCCAACAATATTGCCCTCAGGCTAGCGCTTTTTCATGGCTGACTGACTGTTCGTAATCATTTCCCTCATGAGAATTTAGAGGAGTAATTTAACACAGCTGTAATGGAAGTAAATGTCAACTACACAACCACATATTGTGCCAAGATTGTGTGTAGGAGTGTGCTGTATTATGAAGTTGGTTATACTATTAGCACAAAAATAGACACACCCTGCTGTCAAAGCTCAACATCCATTATTGCCCAAGAGGTTCTTTTAAAAATGTCATTCTGAACTAGTTTTTTTCACCATACTAAAGCAATACTTGGTGCCAACGGTGCCTGAACCGATACTTAAACAAAACCAAAAAATGACGGTCGACAACAGAACAGCTTGTTGCTAAGGAAAATTTAAACCTTGAAACTGAACAATATACTGTATTAACTGTTGACAGTAGGGTTGTCCCGAATCTCCGAATCCGGACTATGGAGTCTTAATTTGTAAAGATCAACAGATCATAGGTTTTATGCCCTGACAACATTCATTTACATTTTTCAAATTCTTCTTTAAAAAGATAGGCGGTTCATCAGTGGTTCCCAAAAACCTTTTCACATCAAGTGTATGAAACCCATCACCAAAATAGTCATATATTCTGCCATTGCGCTACTTAAGGATGGAATTATAGTGAAAACAAATTATTCCCCTTTTTACTGGGGACCCTCTGCACCCACCTCAAGGACCCCTGGTGGCCCCCAGACCACACTTTGAAAATGTCTGGGCTACATGGTATCAAGTGTGATATAACCAGTGGCATCATATTTTTTGTAAAAAATTGCTGTTAAACAACAAAAAGAAGAACCACTATATTGTTTCCACTTGCCTTGTTTGTAAATGTTGTTGTTCAATATAGAAAATTGGAAAAAGATGGCAGAAGGGTACTTCACAACTGAGTTTCTCAGTTTACAAGGTACACCTGAATTCACCCTGAAGTCCCGTTGGCAATTTTTCCTGCTATGGCGAAGACATGTCGCGTTCTACTCCCCTACTCGCCTCTGATTGGCCTACCCTGATACTCTTGCCCTAACCTTAAACATTGTCACTCCTCATGCCTAAACCGAAACCAATCGGTACCCACCCCACTTCGGCACAGCATAAATAAACACTTTCTGCACAAACGTTTTATTTTTCTGGTCAAGAATATTAAATGAAATGATTTCCCCACCTGTGCATGCATTTGATTTACTTTACTTTGTTCTTTACAGGCCAGACCCAAAGGTGAAGGACTGACACCTTACCAGGGGAAGAAGAGATGCTTCGGAGAGTATAAGTGCCCCAAATGTAAGAGGAAGTGGATGAGTGGCAACTCCTGGGCCAACATGGGACAAGAATGTATCAAATGCCACATCAACGTCTATCCACACAAACAGGTACTTCAACCTACAGTATGACATTCACTTTCCAAGCATTTGCAGTAATGTCTAAACAGTCAAAAACATTACTCATACACTTTGTTTAAGTGGTTGACTGAATTGTCTCAACCAAAGTTAACAGAGTCCAGACTGGTTTCCATGGCTGCATATTGTCTTGAGGATATTCCAGATGGCCTCATTAAATATAATAAAAATCATACCACTAACAATTGCTCTTGCCTCTTGGTAATAAACCAGCACAAATGAACTAATTGCATTTCCTGACTGATAAAAGTTTGGAATTATTTACTGAATGTCATCAAATCTTAAAACAAATATTTCTTTAGTAATGTCTCACAGACGAAAACTAACTCTGAGGTTATTGAGGCTTACAGTTGCAGAAATTCCTCTCACATTTAATAATACGAAAAAGTGAAATCATGTTAACCAAGACGCTGTGGAGTGTTTTTCCGAACAGCAAATACTCCAAGGGAATTCATGTGCTGGTGAGCTGTCTGTTCGGCTTAACCTCGAATTTTCCTCACAGCCTGTTGACTAAAGAGATGGATCACCTGAGAAAGAATCCACTGTGTTTTCTTCAGATAGAGATATATTTATCCTCAACGCTTCATATTTTTATATTTATGCTTTTCCACATTCTTCCAATTCCACTTCCTGAAATAAAGTTAGGATTAGTGCTTGAAGCCCTGCTCGTTCTCTGAATACCACGGCTGACAATGCTCCACTCTGATAACGCTTACATAAAATGGAGCAGGAAGCAGACACTGCTCGACAAATCTACCCATGTCTGGCAAGGAGTCGCAACATTCCCAATGGAAAGTTAATGCATTGTTTATTCCAAATATTTTGTTTATTCATTTGCATCTTCATTTGAATGAGATCTTAACCCACAATATTAATAAAATGCATGGGTGGAAGACTGCATTCAAAATCTTTTTTCCATTGTGGAGTTCACTGGTGAGAAAACCAAATTCTGCCTCTGTGTCTTGTGGCAAAGCTACACACAGGCAAGCAAATTCCCTGCATTTGCAATGTCACCCACTTAACATACTTCCCTCCCTGTCAGCGTTTGAAATGGACCACTAACCTCTGTGTCCTCGAGTATCAAAGAGTTCAGCCTCTCAGCACGGCCCCCTTCCGCCCTGTGGATTCCCATAAATAACCTGAATATGTATTCCAATCCCATCCACATGCATTAAATATTTTCCCTGTTAGGTGGGAAATGTATTTCTTGGACATCCAGTGCATTTTAAAACAAGGGTAATATTTCCATTGGGTATAACAGGGACAAATCCCCCTTACTTTTTAACCCTACTCTGTCGGAATAAAAACTCCTCCTCAAAAGAAGATTTTCAATGAATTGCCCTAAGCTAACAAACATGCTCACTGACATTTTAAGCTAGTTAAATGACAATTAGCAAGCTTGCTAGCTCAAATAACTTTTTCTGCCCTCTTCAATTACGGTTTATTGAATTAAATGATGTACAATATTGAGAACAAATTGCCATAGGGGATAAAATAAAGAAAACAGTAAAGAGAAAATAGAAAGGAGCTCTGAGGAGCTATTTTGACTGACTAGTGCTAGCATGTTCCTGGCTTGCTAGTGTGTTAGCCGATAGGTCGCCAATTACAGTAGTTTACTAGCTAAACCTGAGAGTAGTCACTATGCCTCAAGCACAGCCCAATTCATGAAGATGCACGGATAAATGTTGCTTTTTTATGTCTGGTTGAAGAACCCTAAACTACATTATTTCCCCCAACAGCCCTGAAACCCAAACTATGCCCTTGATTCAAACTAATCTAAAAATGATTTCATGTGATCCCTGCTTCTGTGCCAAACACATATACCAAATAAAGTATGTTATTGATCACTGTAGGGGAACACTCTTTTAACTTTCTCCAAATGGAAAGAGCTCAGACTGCAGCTTCAGCTACAGAGCTGACTCGATTGAGCTTGAGTTTCTTGCTCAAAGACACTTCAAGAGGGAAGAAGCCTGCAGCACAGGGGCTCGAACCTTTGCAGTTCCTACTAACTGAGGGGTTAATATACATCAGATTTTCCAGGCTTTCCTCAAGGACCTTATGTCTTTGATGCGCCGATAGTAAAATCTCAGCACTTCCTGGCAGACTCTCTAACATAAAAAGAACAATAGATTACAAATAAAAATGTCAAAACAGATTGTTAAAAAAAAAAAACTCGAAACGTGCTAGCCCAGATAGATTCCCTTCGTCCTCAATAATGATTTCAAGAAAGCCATTGCTGTAACAGTTTGCTGATATTCCATACAGGTCATCATGATCAAACGGATACTGGATCTTTTTCTTTAATACTAGGTTATTAAAGTGTGCTGCAAGTTTCCAGAGCTGATAATGTGTTGGCATATCTCTGCAACTACTTGTGTTTAGTCCACGTCTGATCTGTGTGTGAAGAATATGGGCATAATGTTGGAGGCCAAAGTAGTAAGACGTATAGCTGAGTTAAATCTGGTGCCAAAGAAACTGGTTGCATAACTCAGAGGTTTACGTGTGTGCTGCTTGGTTTGCTTTTTTCAGTGTTTTATATGACTCATTATTGGTTCTCGGTTTGTATCCTCAGCGCCCTTTAGAGAAGCCGGATGGCCTGGATGTTTCTGACCAGAGCAAGGAGCACCCGCAACACCTGTGCGAGAAATGTAAAGTCCTGGGCTACTACTGCCGCCGTGTGCAATAATCATCTTTATTCAGTCAGACTGCAACGTTTGAGTCCCAAGTTCTATTCCTCATCCTCCATCAAGGCTGTTAATGTTCTCCTTTCACATCCAGGTTTCCCTAATCCTTGCGTAGGGATGCACCGATCTGATACGGATATTAGATACTGACTCAAATAGTTGATCAGGTATCGGGGAAAATTGCGCCAATCTTTTCAATTCAGTTCTAGGTTTATTTACCAATTTTGACCAATATGTTGCTGCATTCAAAAGGTTTACACTTTAATTGTAATTACTGTCAACTTTTTTGATTTATTTAAAAAAATATATATATTAAAAACTTTACCAAGTTAGAAAAGCAATGTTTTATGGAACGCCATTTAAGTCAATATTAAATACATAAATAAAGAAATATGGCTATGAAATAAATATAAAAAATATGGCTATACAATAAATCTTGAAATAAATACATAAGGAAATAAATAAATGTAAATATATAAATGAGTCAACATAGTTCAATGAATAAATAAATAGGGTTTTATATATATATATATATATATATATATATAAACTTTCCAAAAGGACTACTTTTTTTTTATTTCAGGGGACTTTTATTTCATAATGTCATGATTATTTATTTATTTCATAGGCACATTTATTTAATTATGCTTTTTTTTAATATATTGGATGAAATGGTATTCCATAATGTTTAAGTCAAGCCTGATGTTGCCTGACACAAAAGAATTCTGCCAGTCACTTTTACACAGTAAGGCATACAGCTTATAAATTAAAGACTGGTTGGTATCGGCCGATACTGAAAGCCCAGATATCAGGGCTAAAAAAGTTGGATCGGTGCATCCCTATCCCTAACTTGCACACAACATGGCGTCCTTTCCTCCTCATGTCTTCCCCTCCTTCTCTCAGCCTTAATCTTTCTGTCCCTGTTCTAAACCACATGTGGAACATAGATTTTTTTTTCTTCCAATGACAGTATTGGAGATTACATCCAACAATGAGAGGAACATGTAATTTAGGATTAATTTATCAGTGCTCTTCATCAAAAAAAGCAAAAACTTGCCAAAATCTGTGTTTTTTTTGTGTCTCATATATCAGAACCCACATAACCCCATTGATCCAACTCAGTGTTTAACAACAGCTAATCGTGAATTAATGAATTAGCATGTTTTTCAATGGTGTCACTGACAGTAATGGTCTCAATAGATTACCTCACCTTGGGGTTTGTTGGCTTTGTGTTTACAGAGATCTACCTTCCATTTCCCTGCCAAGTGAAGTGTGTGGTAATGTGACGAACATTTAACCCGGGCCTCTCATGATGGTATAATATATACGAGGCCTTTTGATGAACAGCACATCTTATTAACTGTGAATTAACTGAGGGACAATGTGCCTTACATCCCTAGCTTACATTTGGCCTATTTATTTTCTTGTTGTCAAGTGTGCAATTTTAATTTTGACTGGGACATAACAAAATGTTTTTTTTTGGTATGTTTGTATATCACATTATTGTGTAACTGCTTCCACGTCTTTAGAAACTACTGTAGATTCAGTCGCTCCTCGTCTAGATTTAGTGCATTGCTAATAGATGAGATTTCATTAACCCTCCCAAGAGTATTTTTGTTGCAACACAAATTCTCAGTGATCTAGTGTTACATTCATATAGCTGTTAGAGAAGTAAGTTGTGTTAATTTCAAATCACAAGGTCAACTGAGAAGGAGCTGTAGGAAAACAACACTAGTTTTAGCAACAATAATCTTGCCATCCACATAGTTTTTGGCCAATGTTTGATTAGAATTATGAAACATGATTTTAGAGGTTAAACTGTTCACATGTAAAGCCTGATTCGATTTTTAACCACAAAGTAGTAAAGTACAAATTAGATGTTTTTCAAAGAGATTTAGAAAGACATTTAAGTTCACGTTTAAGTGCCAGTGGATGCCTGGCAGCCTTAGTGGTCAATAAAGCGTTTCCAAAAGCTTGCAGCTGATTGCAGTGTGAAGAGTGTCTAGAGGGAGGTGAAGTTGTGGAGAACTGGAATGATTTTCAGGTCGGGTGAGAGAAACAATGAGATTTAATATAGAAGGGCTGGTTTGAAATGTGCTGATGCAGAAGATTCAAGGATATATTGAAAGTGATGATGAATTGAGTTATTTTTTATGAATATAAGTGCTATTATAAACCAATGTCTTTAAAATACGAAAAGTACACCCATCCTGTTTACATTACAGGAAATGAATGTAGTTTTGACTTATAGAAATCTGGCTTTTAAGGAAACTTGTTAAAGGAATTTTGAACTGTTTTATATGTACTGTATTTCTAGCCTTATAACATCTGGTTAACTATATTTTATACTGTAACATACTGTATGTGCCTTAAAACATTTGAATCATTCTGAAGTATCAGGATTAGGAGGTAATTTGAAATTGGGAAAAGACATATGGGGCTCAGAGATGGAGCAGTATACATGCATGTGGTAACTGTGATGCATAGTAAGTTTAATGCAGGTTCAAGATGCGACAAAGGACAACAATTAATACAGTTCCTCTATTAGTTTGAACTGGCATGGTGGGTGTTTGCATCAACACAGTTTGCTGGGCTGAAGGCACGGGCTGAAACAGCATTTCCAGCTGGCAATAACAATCCTACTGTGGTCTGTTGTCATGGAATATCCACAAAGATGTTATTTCTTAGTCGATCCTCACAACAAAAAGGAGTCGCACATGAAACTGTGGACCTCACTCTTTGTTTTTTAATCTATTGTAGTTATGTTTATCCAAGGGACTGTGGGTTTTGTCAAAAAATATACATGGTTAACTCGCCTTAGTAGGAGAGTTTGCAGTGGCTGATTATGGTACCTTACAGTTTTGGGAAATTTAGATAAAGTACCATCTGTAAAGTTAAAGGGGCACTCCAGTAATTTAGTAGTGCAGTTCCACAAAGTTGGGAGGCTTGCAAAAGACACTAAAGAGTAGTTGAATCAATGCGGCAGAGACTCAGAAGGCTCATGCTCCAAAACGCTGGGTCCTACCTTTCCCATAATGCAACTAAAAAGCATCTTTAAGTAGTCTTCCCCTACCTGGTAAATGCCCATGTCTTTCAAACTCAAAAATTATGTCTTCAAACCTAAGCTGACATAACCGCGATTATAGACTTGACAAAGCACCTCTAGAGCTACAGAAGACATTATACAACTGTTTTCACAGTTCGAGAAGTACTCCCTGTGCAACTTGATATCATGACTTTGCGTAAACACACACGCCACTTTCCTAAAGCCAAGTGGCATGTTATCTGTACGCATTTTGAGCTATCCGCGTGTATGTCTACGCTCTATACAGCAGAGGGCAGTCTGCAACGTCACAGCGCAAACAAACACGCCACGTGGCACTTTCTAAAGCCAAGTGGCGTGTTATTGCAAGGCTACGTGTTATCGTGAGGCTACATTTGGGTTTAGGAATGTCACATGCAGGTTGGGTTTAGGAAAAGAAGAACGTGGTTGGGTTGAGGAAACGTCACACGTGGGTTGGGTTTAGGAAAAGAAGAACAGGGTTGGGTTTAGGAAAACAAAACTTGCCATGGCGTCAATTCACACGCAATCGCAAGGTAATGTAAATCAATGGAGGCCAAACGGCGTCGATAAACACGCTAAAAAACAAGTATGTGTCTTGGTAACACGCCAATAATGGCAAACGAATTGGCATGTCATACATACGCCACTTCATGAGATCAGTCTGCCCTGTGACGAGTAAACTGAACCTGATGTGTAAAACTGGTGGAGTGCCCCTTTAAAAAAAGATATTTGCGCAACTATATTACCACAAGTAAAAGACCTTTTCTGAATGAAAAATTCTCCTTTCAGTTGGGAACAATCCATTTTTCTTATTGTTACCATTGTCTTTCTTTTGCTCTGTGCGATTACACTAACCTAACAGGTCTTTCCATCTGAACCTTATTGTCCACATTATACCATGTGGCTGTAGTGAGAGGAATAGATACCAATGATGCCTTAGGAACTAACCTCATAAACAAAGAACAATGTTATTGTGATTCCCCTAGTTCTGGCAGAATATTGAGAAATCCTGTTGGAGTTTGATTCCACCCAGATACATTTTGTGAGGAGGCCATTTTAAATGGCAAATCAAGAGCCAATGGAAGCAGTTGATACAATACATTTGAAGAAGAAAAAAAAATCTCTGCTTTTAGACATAATGTCGTGAATTACATATACTTGACTTTTCTAGTACCTTTTCAGTTCAAATTTGTTGTTTTCTATGAATGAGATGTGTATTTTGGAACACTTTATAGATGTTGAAAATTTTAAAGCAATCTGCAAAAACTCGAGTTATTTCCCTTATGTATATATTTGAAGGCCATTATTATCAAGGATAGTAGCTCTTTTAAAGTGTTATGCAATATTTAAGCTTTTTGTGTAAAGAAGGGCCTATTGCAGAGAAATAAACAAAGCTGGGAGTTTTTTTTTCTTTATGTTTTACAATAATCTGAGGGGTTATCCTGCAGAAATATTTATGGAAAGATTTTTTACAACACTTTTTGTATAGAATATGCAACAAAGTTACACTAAGAAGGAAATATTGATGTCTACATAGAGTATTATTAAAAAAAAAAGCTGGTACATAATTAATACCCTTTCTCAATTATAAGCCATTGTATTTTTGTGTTTTGTTTTATGATGTTATCAGTGTTGAATAACCCACAATGTTATTCAGTTGCTTATGTAACTAATTATGAGCTGCCATTTACATCCATACAGTCACATGTATTCATTTTGTAAACAATAATATGAAGATATATATTGTGTTAACATGCAGAAATCTTTTTTTTTTCCTTAATTAGTGACAGATACTCACCACTGTATAAGCACGTTAAACTGTGAGATATAGTTTGCTTAAAGCAGCAATGACAAGAAACTATTATAAAATGTTACAGTGTTATTAGTAGTTTAGGGAGTGTATACTTTTGTCAAGAAAGCGTGTGTGACAAAGAACTATTTTAGAGTTTGCATGTGCATGTGTTTGGTTTTGAATGAAATATTGTTGTGCAATGTATACTTATATAAATACCTTACAGTAGTTTGCTACAGTACATATTGTTTTTAACATTATCAGCAACTTCTGATTATTAGTCTTGACGTATTTCATTTACCGCTAGTGTAGCCTCTACGAATAATACATATTTACTGAATGTAATGTGTTAACACTTATGTGGTCAATTTGGAAAGTTATGTTTGTATTCTTTATTGTCTGTATCACTTGAGATGTTTGTATTGCAATATTGCAATAATGTAATATTTGAATTGGACAGAACACAGGCGTGAGGTAGGGAAGACAATGATTTTGGGAAACAAGGACAGTCATGGTTTGAGAGTAGACCACAGGTCTGTTTTTCACGTCCATGAAACGGCATTCCAAAATGTGCCTTATTTGTTAGTTGGGAAAACATTTTAGTGCTTTAGTGCTGTCGAGAGTTTTATCAAATAAAGTCATATTGAATTAGGAGCGCTTGGATTGTGTGGTTTCATTTGTTTAGGTCCTCTGTTGAATTGTTGTAGCCAGTAACTGGGAGGTGATCACTCTGGATTTTGATTTCAGCCAAAAGCAACATTAAGTGTCTTCTGAGAGCTCCTGTCTGTAGAATAATTATTACAGAGTATGTTTTCTTTAAGAGTTGTGTCTTTAAGCGCAAGCTCCAAGACTTATACAATACTGA
Organism: Perca flavescens; assembly: GCF_004354835.1. Taxonomy (NCBI): domain Eukaryota; kingdom Metazoa; phylum Chordata; class Actinopteri; order Perciformes; family Percidae; genus Perca; species Perca flavescens. The sequence continues at coordinate 19,276,859 of NC_041347.1, read as the reverse complement.
GCGTATAGATTATGATGAAGAGGTTTTTAATGGATTATTCACGGTGGTTGTGTAACGCAAAAAAAAAGTGTGTGTGTGTGTGTGTGTGTGTGTGGGGGGGGGGCTTGTAAAACTTGTTTTTCAGTTTCCGTGAAAGTGCTGAAAGATAACAGACACATTGAGCTGACAGGACTTGATTTCAACACTTTGAGTCAAACTGCGGACAGGAAAACCAAAACGTAAAAAAGGACACCAGCTGACATGGGTGCTGTGTGATAAATGGAGACATTTACAGCAGACGAACCAGCTTGTACCAGTTGTCAAGATGTCATTGTGTTGCATGTGTACTTAACGTTGGCCACGGCACCGCTGTCTTTCGAGCCAAGTTTCCATGCACAATATTGGACATGCATTCCAAATAACTAAAACTAAACCAGAGGGTGGGGACCCAAATTATATCAAGTTTGTTACAACATCTCTTCCTCGTACGGAGTGAGAGCTGAGAAGTCTCTATAGCAACAATGTAATCTGAGAATTCAAACAAACGGTGGAAGGTCAGTACGCATATGGTTTCATTTAGGGGCATGGCCGCTTTTTTCACGTCGCTTCATTATTTACTTTCATAAAGTATTAGCTCGATAAGCAGCACCACCCAGTCTCTGGCTTTCAGACATGTCTTGGCCTCCTTTTCTCTTTCTCTCCTCCAGACCCTCTGCATTTCAAATAAAGAAGCAGTGAAGGAAGAGCAGCCCACATACAGTATAAGCTAAAGACATTTTCAGGGTCCTTCGTTGTTCCAGCAGATTAAATCATCTATATGCACCATGTCCAATGGGGCTATAGCCTGCCGCAGTTCTATCATCTGTCAACTGCATTCATGCGATATTTGAGCTCCACTGTAGGTGGATGTCACATGATGTCACATCCTGCTCTGGTGGACAGGAAGTCATTCGCACTGGAGCCGGTGTCTTAAAAAAAAAAGCTGCTGGATCATTTCCAGGAAGCTTTAAAACCAGCATGGTGGGGGGCACATGAGTGAAAATGTCTTGTACTGAGACCAGAGCTAGAACTTTCTGAAAACGGTCATTTTATTTGGCAGAAAGTGGCAAATTGCGCAATAACAGCATTGAACATAGACATGACTTAGTGCTTGTATAAAAATGGTTCAAGTTCAAACTCAGAAAAGCAAGAGATCTTCTGACATCATAATCAACAGTAAAACAGCAGAATCGCCTGTGACAGTTCCTCCTTGAAGGTGTCATGAACACCACAGAACGAAATATAAAGTAAATACCCAATGGTTGCATGCTGAGTCATCCAACAGAAGTCCATGTGTGATCTTAGTTGTTATTTGATCTCCCCACAGTCAGTGACGACAATTTTCTTAATCACACCGCCGTCATGTAAACCAAAGGATTCCATCTTGCTGACCACATCCATACCTTCCTTGACCTGCCCGAACACCACGTGTTTACCATCAAGCCTGTCAAAAGAGATACAAAAAGGGACGTCAGCAACTGGTAAGTGTGGCAGAGCTGCTGAGATGACGGATTTAAAAGTTCTGCAAAGTATTTACCATTCAGTTTTGGTCGTACAGATGAAGAACTGGGAGCCGTTAGTGTTTGGCCCTGAATTTGCCATTGAAAGAGTTCCTGCAGAGATCAAGAAGCCAACAAATAAATCAATTAAACGTGAAGCGGTCAACAAGATCTTGACCTCCTTTTACCACTGACTCAATACCATTTAGGCCTGAGTGGAGCAAAAGAGAAACATGACACGAGTCTGTGTCTAACTGTGTTTAGGTGGAGGCCTGTTTCTCTTTTCTGAAACACAAACTGTGATAATGTCACACTTTAAAATAAAGCATCTTATTAAAAAAAATAAGTTATTTTGATAAGTGCATGTTGACTCACTAAAAAGTAGGTCATTCACCTGGGGATTGAAAAATCCATATAGCTACTGGTTTTAGTGGTGCATGAAATTAGGCACTGCCATCTAGTGGAGAGACAGCTATATTTGATTCTACCTTTTCTTATTATTATTTTCTTATCTTTCCTCTGCCATGGGAGTCTATGGCAGCCCATAGAACCGTACAGTAAAAAGGTGGGCAATTTGGCACAACACCAAGTTTTAGGTCTGCATTACAGGCAGTCTAGCACCACCAATGGGTCCATGCGATTAACTTTTGAACCATATGCCCGATTTTGAACATTGAGATATAGTTGGAATCCTTGGATGACGCCGAACTCAACGCACCCCATGATGTCAATATCCGCCATGTTGGACCTTCCGCCATATTGGATTTGATCAAAAAACACTAAAAAGTTTTCACAGGTCACAAAATTGGTCCGATTTTCACGAAACTTGGCACAGATGGCGAAGCAGCCAAACAGGAAGATAACTCATATCTCGGGGAGGCTTTCACGTATCAAAACCACTCTCAATACTTGGACTCATGACCCAATTAGGAGGAGGCTCAAGAAATTTGGTGACTTTTGAACAGGGAAATGACATATGTGTCACAATATAAAAGAGCCGCAGTAATTTGTTGATTTCATTTGTTGTCGTTTTTTATTGACCTTAGTTTTATTGAACTTAATTTTCAAAATGTCAGAAAATAGTGTGACTGTTCAAAATCCCCAACATTTCAGATACTGGAAACAGAGAACTTTAAAGTAGTTGTTGCAGCATTATACAAGAGCCTCCCAGACACAGATACACTATCCAGGCAATTCTGCCACTTAAAACACTTTCATCAGCCTAGAGGTCTGAATACAAAGCTATATGGATGGATAAAGGATTGTTTGTTTTGTCCTCTAAACAGAGATAAAGTGGTAGTAGTATAGTAAATGTTTACTCAAAGATGTGGAGATGTACCCTACCTGGACCAGTGTGTTTTAATTTGAAGTTTTCATCTTTAAACGTCTTGCCATATATAGATTTCCCTCCAGTGCCGTTGTGGTGGGTGAAATCCCCCCCCTGTAACAGAAAACACAGTAGACAACATAGCAAACACTTAATATGTGCAGCGGCATCTTCACTGTATATCTTACCTGACACATGAACTCAGGTATGACCCTGTGAAACACAGATCCCTTGAATCCAAAGCCAAGTTCCCCAGTGCACAGTGCTCTGAAGTTTGCTGAGAAATTAGTTGTCTTATTTATTACATTAGCATTATAACAAGTCAACGAGAGTTAAAGCATTTTAATGGTGAATTAAACACATGTAACTCTTGATATTCAGCAGGTTTATAGGAATATAGTTAAAAAACATACCTGCAGTCTTTGGCACTACATCTGCATTCAACTGCAAGATAATACAAAATCACATTCAAATTCATGGCGCAGTGTTTACACAGAGAAATGCCCTTATCTGTACATATTTGAGTGTTGTGAGACATGTTGGTGGGTCTTCGGGAGAGGCTAACGCTAGCTGCTAGCTAGCTACCTCAATAGTTATTCTTCCAAGAGGCTCATTGTCGGCCTCGATATCCAAATACACGACGGGGTTCTTAGCTGGAACGGAGGAAAAGAGCTTCGCGGCGGCGACGCCCGGCGTGCTGTATCGCATGCGGTTCTTTAGTTGTAACATCGCTGCTCGGCGGAAAGCTGAAGAGGAGCTGCAGGCAACGGGAGGGCTGGTGGTGTTTACATGTGACGTCACGCGTACGGACTGACTGTCAGGACAACAGAAATAAAAAAAGTATTAAAATTGTGGAAATTGTAGGGCTTTTTTTCCCCCTGAAACCTCTAATTTTTTTATTTTGGTTGTTGTTGTTTGTATTGATTCGTATGTTTCTATATATGTATATTTTGTATTATTATTTTCATAAGTTTGTGCACTTATTGTTCACGTGCTATCGTTGCTTACCTGATTTTTTGTAAACTACATTTTGTCAATAAAAAAAAAAAAAAAAGGACAACAGAAATAGACCATTTTATTTCTATGGTCAGGAGCTTATATACTGTCTATGGTAAGGAGTGTCCACCATAGACAGTATATAAGGTGTCCACGTACAGGACAAACAGCGACATCAAGTGGGAGCTTCCGGAAGCAAACACCTCTTTATTTAGGTTGACCAAAAAAAAACTCATACGGTTACAAGGTCCACTTTGACCAAAATTGTATACTTGGGTTAAAACCAAACCATCTTCATGACAACTGAGGAATGCCAAGCGATGTGGTTGAAAGCACTGTGAAACACCAAGTAAGTGAGCCTTGTGTGAGAACTGTTTTCTAAGGTCTAAATCTAAGGTAAAATCTATGAAGAGGGAAAAACAGAAATGCAAGAATTTGATTTTGTAAGGAATCCTACAATGCTGAGCAAATATTTCTGTTTTTAAATATTTTGTCTGCAAATAATCTTATTTTAATATTTAACTTGTGCTAAATTGTTTACATCAGGGATATTCGAAGCTGTGGGCCTCAGGCAAGCTTGGAAAAGGGAGCTCAATTCCTGGATGCCTATGGGATCATGATTATGCAATTTGATCCCATAGACATTCAACACTTGAGCCAAGATAGTCTATTGCTGTTTGACATAACTTCAGACTACACAAAACACATAAAAAGGTCTGTCCTAAGGCATGTATTGGTTTCTGACTCTGGGAAAGTAGGAAAATCAGTTTAATTCCCCAAAACTCCTGTATCTCTGAACTATATACTTAACCAAATCCCGCAAATTCTGGCTATTATATTGTATGTGATCTTCTTTTGATAAATGTAATATGTTTTCACTTCCATTCACTGAACCTCCCCTGAAACCATTGGGGCCCACTTTGAAAACCTCTGGTTTACATATTTCCACAATAAAAATATAATGATGATGGGTATGGCATACTTAATCAGGTGTATATACATGCACTCTATTTGGGATGACTGATAACATTTGCAAATTTTACAATGCTTGTCTCCGTCAGTCATATTTACATTTTAAGGAATGAGAACCAAAAAAGGAACTTTCCCATTCTAATATCAATTTTGCATTTGTCTCGATTTGCATTACTGTTTCCCTGCTTTAAACTACTCACTGTGATGACATATGCCATTTGAATACTCATTTGACCAAAGGGACTGTGCTAAACCTTCCTGCATACATGTCTGTTCAGGTACAGGTTTGATAATGGTTTGTCAGGTACAGGTTTGATAATGGTTTGTCTGAAGTTTTTTCAACTGTATTATTCCCATGTAAAGTGGTTAAGCTGTAAATAAAACTATATATGGGCATTATGACGATTATAAATCGGTTCATAATATTCACAAAGTCCAATTTCGCTTTGATATTGCTTTCCCAAAAACACATTTTGTTTTGAGAACGGTTATACCTTTAAAACTGCAGAGGCATTTTAAATATTTCTAAACCACAAAGAAGTGATAATGATAATGTAAATATCTGTATTTGCAGTTGATGCTCCTACTTATTGATCGGCATCAGGTGTTGCAAAGGTTTTAACCAAGAGGGAACTTTATCATCAGCATCATTAGTGACAGTATCATGCTCTCAGGTACATTGAACTGATTCAGCCATAAAATAAGAGTACATAAGCTTATATTTTGTTTGTCTGGAACACTTAAAGCTATGTGGATCTATGACATAACTGCCCACAGCAGCAATTTAAAGCTACAATCTGTGACTGACTGGTTAACTGAAAAAAATGCAGATTATTTGCTGAAGTGATTGAATCAGTCTACTTTCTTTCAGTATTCATTTCAGGCCATAGGATAATGTGTTGCTTTTCTGCATTCAGTTTTACTAATAGCTTATGAATGAACTAATTATTAAAGTGGTGAAATAGACCTTTTCACATGCAGACATTTTGACCTGTTATAGTAGGAACACAGCACAGGTGTTACTAATGAGTAATTAACGATGCCAGCATGCACAAGCAGCCATAATTAATCTGATCCTTTACACCTGTGGTTTTCCTACTCTGACATGTCAAAATCTCCTCAGTAAAAATTGCCTTTTGGTCATTCTGTGCTATTCCAGCCTGGAAAAAAAACACTATTAACATGTAATGATTTTTAAATTACTGTATATTGCAAATCTTATGTATATATAGTTTAGTACTAAATGTACTCTATGGATTGTGTTGCGCAAAATTACGACCCTTTCTATTTTTTTGTGGAGTATGTAATGGTTTAACATATGCTGATTGCACTTTGTATGTCAAAAGACGCAAAAGGCCATTAATTGTGTTTCATCTGAATACATATTTATTAGATAAATATTAGGATGTCACGTCATCTAACTACATACAGATTTGCAAGACTAAAAATCACAATGTTTTCTGACCAGTTTAGAATATGAAATGATTGTACATCGAATGTACAAAACCAAAGAGACAACTGCCACCTGTTGTACCAATCACTTCAGATTGTACCTGTATAGCATATTTTTCCAAATTGCGTAAAAATTATAAATTTGACAAAGATTATTACAAACTGTAAATTTGGAAACAATCCTTAAGAGCCACTCAAACCTCAGTGTCTCCAAGTCCCAATTATACCTCAAAAGGATTTAATAATTTTGTAGCACCTTTATAAAGTACACAGGTAATAGAGAAATACACAGAAGTTTAATATTACACAAAGGAAAAATGTCTTTTTTCTCGGAAACCCCACGTGGAGGGGTACATAAAGTATCTTCCATAAATGAACAGGCGTGGTTAGAGAGGTCTGCACAGACGCAATCAAACACAGACTCATTTAGCCAATTCAATGTCTGACAGGAGGATGCAAGCTTTACAAATTCTAAATACACTATGCACACTCCCCCTGGAGAAAATGAATACATTTCTGTTAACGTGTCTCTATTTGTCATTTACATTATATACACATATTCCTCACATCCCCAACCCCACCCCCAACCTCCCCTTGTATGCAAATAGGAGGGGGTCTCCCCCAAATCCCATTTTACAATATTAATTGCATTCTCTTTTAAATCCTCAACTTAATTTCCAATGTCTGCAATCAGACAGTACAATTTGTGTCGCTCAAATTACTAGACGTGGTTTTGTGAAAGGTTGCAGTTACAGTTACACACTGTGTAGGGAAATAAAACATCCCAATGCGGCAGTGCATTGTCTTTAACAAACATATAAACAAACACATACAACATCTGATCCTTCAAGTGTGTTATATGCAGGTGATTTGATCAACTTCAAAGATCAGTAAAGCCATATTTGGTTCTTCAAACGGATTACAAATCTAAAATGGGGGAACATTATGCAACAACATACAGTATATTTTAAATTAATTGACTGTACTGCATACAAGTTTTTGAACCAAATTATACTTAAAAACACTGGACAAAAATAATAACTTAAAACTTGAAACAATATCAAATGTGATGAAAATACAAAATTCCAACATTTTTGCTAGGTATGGTTATCAAAAGCTCATTGTCAGGCCTCAAAACAATTCAGAGGACATTTTGCACATTCTCACTTTAAATAAGAAGGATGAGGTCACTTTTTCCAATGTTAAACAAATCCTTTTTGGAGAAATTTGGACCTCTAAGCTGCATTAAAATATTTTAGACAGAGAATTCATTTTAAAGCTGACCAATTCTTATATCACATAAAAAATTAAAACAACTCTTACAACCTGACTACTGAGCAATTTGAATATTCCTGTTCACTGATGCATTGTGTATATATATATATATATATATATATATATATATATATATATATATATATATATATATATATATATATATATACACACATTGCATTGGGTAATGGAAAACAATACAGAGGTACTCATTGCAAGGCCAGTGAGATTGCATTTGGATCAATTACAATATTGGACTGGTTATAAGGGATTATGTGTGTTTGTGTGAGTGAGAGTGTGTAGTCCTTGACAGACATACAGTACCATGTAGTTGCCAGTAATAGATAAGTACAGTACTGTACAGTCACAAAGTATTCACAAAGGGTATATACAACAGCTCTGGAAACACTGTTGGATCATGCAGGATGTTTTTTCCCAAAAAGATGCAGTTCAACAGTAACAAAACGACAAAAGGAAAGCACAATCACATAGATGTTTCTATAAAACACAGTGATTTAAAAACTTCTGTAGATGTCTGTAGGATGTTGAAATCCTGCTCTTTGCACTAACATGATATCCAGGACCAACCCCTTACAAAAAAAAAACATGGGACAACTTTGGTGATGTGTATCTGATTAATTTCAATGTGGGACAAAGATAAATCACATAAAAAAGGACGACAATTAAAAACAAAACTGATGAAATAAAATTATAAATATAAAGACAAGAGAGAAAAGTATTTGATCAAGCACGTTTAGGCTGGACAAAGACAACTGGAGCTATTGGCACACATGCACTTGTGAACAAAATGGTGCTGAATTTGATGAGGAAGAGCAAAACATTAAAATAAATACACAAGAACCACTGCAAACTGGGTGGAGAAAAAGTAGTGAGACAGCTCTTAGAGTGGATTGTTTTATCTGTCTTTCATTCAATATTTTTCCTCCCTCCTCGGTCTCAAACATTCTCTCCCCGCTGTCTTTCACATACGCTCGCAGGCAAACAGAATAGGACAAGTAAACATACCCACACATACGTATATACACACACCGACACACAAACACACACACCAACACACACACACACACACACACACACACACACACACACACACTACATTGCACAATGTGCGCTCGTTTCCTCTGTTGACACTCAAGGACATTTTAGCTCGTCCTTTCAGTGCTCTGATTTTGATGAGTTCCAGTTATTCAACTGTCTCTCTCTCTCTCACACACACACACACACACACACACACACACACACAGAAGTCTGGGGGTCAAAGGGCATGGCATGTGCCAAGGTTTTGGAAGAACACATTTCAAATAGGATAAAACACTCTTACAAGACAATGTTTTTTTTTTTTTCACAAAAGGAAAATTATAATAAAAAACAAACAAAAACAAAGCTACAACACTTTTCCTGGAGCCCACAAAGGCTCCTGTCTCCTCTGTGTTGTTTACACATGATGATTATAGCTGCACAGTTTTCAGTTAAAAAGTCACAAATATCATATATGTATATATATAATATCACTTTAGTGCCCGCCAACATGGCTGTAAATGGTGTGTTTTGAGTCAGAGGCGGAGGAACTGGTGCGTGGAATCTTTACACGAGGAAAAAAAGGGAGTGCGGGTATAAGTTGCGATGCTGCATTCTCCCTTGGCGTTCCCAAACAGGCGCCTCTTTTCAGCCGGCTCCTATGCCACACATTGTCTGTTGATAAACTGTGGATGTGTGTGCGTGCGTGAGCATAGGAAGCTGATTGAAGTATCTGTAGGAGGTCGGTGAGGTGTCTGTGGACGGACAGTCAAACACATCGCGACTCCTGTAGGTGCAGGAGGGTTTCTAGGGGAGGTGAAGGACTAGTTGTTCTCGAAGAGGGAGAGAAGGTCGTCGTTGCTGTTGGCGGGAAGGTCGGGAGGGTCCAGGTATGATAGTATCTCGTCTGGGTTGGCCAGCTCTGGAAGCAGCTGTGGATAAAAGGCAGAAAAGACACAATGAGTGACAAGGCTAAATAACCTGAAAACATATTTATCTTTCTGACGCTGGATGACTTTGAAATCATTCTGTGTGTCTGTTGAAGGCAGTGTACACATCAACAGGCATAAAAAAAGCACTGTGAGAGTCAAACACAAACAGAGCACACAGCAAAGAAATGAGAGCAGCTGCAGCAGACAATGTTAGCTGTTAAGAGGTATCTTAGGGTGCCCAGAGTGGGCACACTTACATCCAGGGAGGGTTCAGGCATATCCTGGGCTCCCTGACCCATCTGCCCATCTGAGGAGGGGTTAAAGTTCAGATCGCTGTGGGGGTGACTGTTCTGCCCAGGCTGCGGCTGAGGCTGAGGGTGCGACTGGCGAGGCGGCTGCGATGGTTGGCCACTGTGATGCAAGGGCTGCCCTGACTGCCCACTGTGATGTAAGGGTGGCCCTGATTGGCTGCCAGAGTGGGGCGATGCATGCAAGCTGTGCTGCATGGAGTTATGGGACTGATCGGGATGAGACATCTGCGGGTGCGAAAGGGAGACAGAAAGCGAGAGAGATGGAGAGTGAAAAATAAGGAGAAAGACACGGAGAGTGTTAAGGGGGAGGGGAGTAGGGGGAATGCGTGGGAAGAAAGGAGGAAAAGCGAAATGAGTTCCAGCGTGAATAATATGCAACAGGCCTTCTAAATGTAAGCTGTGATCAGCAGACATGTACAGCTGTAACATTATACGGCGACATGAGCATGTGAGCATGACTGAGCACACATGCTGGCCGGAGGCACAGGCTGCACCTTGTTCAGATAACAAATCTGAGACTCTTTTTTCAGTATGGCACACATTGTCTGGAGATTTTCTTCAATAAATTAAGGTATCAAATTATGCTACATGACAAAATAATTTAGCAGTAGATAAATAAGAGACATAAAACCTAACAATCTTAACAAACATAATCCTAAACTAAGACAACTAGATTGTATAGTGATATACTGTTGCCATAAACACACTTTATTGGTATGGAAGAGCAAGTAGCCCTGGAAGTCGACCCTACTTACTGCATCATTCATGCTGTGGTTAAGGGGCTTGTCCTGGGAGAGGAGACCACCAGGACCATCTGGGGGATGGGAGAGCTGGGGGCCATGGATGAAGTCATTCATAGGGGGACCTCCTCCAACTCCACCCCCAGAAGAGTTCCCGTGAGGGAAGTCAAAGTTCCCTTGGCTGTGGTAACTGTTGCCTTGAAGAACAAAAAAACACTTTTGGGACTTGCTGACTTGTTTGATGAAGCCTTACTGTTGCAAATAAGTTATCTTTTTAAAGTGGTTACAAAGGGATACACACGTTCCACTTTTTTACCGTTATGAAACATTTATCAGTGCAACGAGCTTACAATATTTTAAAAACAGGTTCAGCACAAAACTCTCCTTGGGGCTGTGTCTTGGTTTAATGCACTGGAGACACATCAGTAGTTCCTGCTATAAAGTGCAAAACAGCTCACTTTTCTACCAAATGTGCTGACTATCCTGTTATTTATCTAAGCAGTCGGATCCTGGCTGCTTTTCTTTACCTGCTCCAGGGTAATCTCCCCCGTTGCCACCAGGATGTTGACTAGGGTGTGGGGGGTAAGGGCTGGGACCAAGTATAGGGCCAGGTCCAGGGCCAGGCCCTAGCTGAGCGATCATCTCCATCACATTGGGCATGGTCATCTGACTGGGGCTCATGGTCTTAAAGCGCTTGGCAAGTGGTCCATCAGGGTCCTCTTTGATGTGTAGCTCAGACTTAATGGGAACAGGTCGCCAGCTACATGTAGGGTCTATAGTGACCTCCTCAAACTCTGAACTATTAAAGAAAAAAGTAGAAAGTGTTTGTTTAATTCTGAAACAATGGATTCAAAGTTAGGGGTGGATTTAGCAGAAGAAAGAGAAGAGACATACTTTTGGATGGCATTGAGGATTCCCCACATGTACTGGTCCACCTCCAGACCTTCTAATAATGCCGTTTTACTGAAAGGAGTAAAAAACATTAGATAGAATCCATTAGAGGCAGTCCTTGTTATTAATCTCATCCTTTACTTCAAAGAACAGTGTTTCACTTACTTGCACACAGGACACCTCCATGTCCCCCTCTCACAGTTGAGCTGCAAGTAGGACTCCAGATCAAAGCACTGTGGAGAACAACATCACACATGCTCATCAGAATAATCTTCTCTAATTCAGAGCGTGTGACGAAACGTTACATGAGCATTTCACTCTTAACGCCTCCTCAAATCTGAACAAACCTGGACATGTTTGCAGTCATGCCCTCGTGCAGGTAGCTGGATGCGTCTGAAGGTTATGGGACATTTCAGTGACACTTTAATGGCCGTCTGCTCCACACCGTCCTCCCCGTTAAGAGTAGTGCTGCCTGCCGAGGCCGCAACGCTGCTGAAGTTCCTCTTAACTGAAAAGAGAAAGCGTTTCAGATGGAAGGTATTACTTTGTAAACAGTTACAGGTGTACTTCAAAACCTATTTAAAGCACATCATGAAGAGAAACAGGTGCAGGCATGTGTAATTAAGATGTACTTATGCATATTAACTACACTAAGAGACTAAATGAGCCATACCCTTGGTGATGCAGTGTTCTGCAGGAAGGAGTCTTTTCTTCAGGAGCCCCTGTAGGACGGATCGCACAGATGGCCTGTGGACCAGCTGCAGCACAAACAGGTGGGACTGCACAGCAACACGAGAACATGAAAATGAACGGAAAATCAAGCACAAAGTCTGTTCAGCACAACGCATATACTAAATTATCTGTGTAAAAACCATGCCAGCTGATCTTTCCGTTGAATGAAAGAATACAATTTCTGCTACTGGTAGCAGCTACACATTGTCCTGGTAGCGTGTACTCACACAACAGCAGGCGGTGACTGTAATCTGGATGGTGTTTCTTCCAGGTTGGCAAACGTGCTTCAGGTGCAGGGGTTTGTGGGAGGTTTTGTTGTCTCCCCTCTCGATGGTGAGGGGCGTGGCGTTGACGCTGACCTGGACGGAGGCGGGCCAGTTGGTGTTCATCTGCCTGTCTTCATGGTGGTAGCACTTAAACTGGAGCTCCAGATCAGACCTATAGCGGTAACAGGACCAGAGAATCAGCTCTTAGCGATAATATTTAGAAAAACAACGGACAAGAACAGACTCTGTGTGTTTGTGAGCATCTTTTTTACATCTTTCACTGTAATAGAATAAGTTATACTATGTGACAAGGTTGTGTATTGTGAATCCTGACATTAAAGATGTGTGATTTAATATGTATTTTTAATGGTTTACATGAAATCTCTCCATAGGCTAGTGTGATGTTCCTACCTCCACATGAGGGTCTGGTGGACGGAGGGTCGAAGGTGGAAGACGTGGTTGCTGACAGCCAGGTTGTGTTCCAAGCGGAACGGCTCCAGCACCACTCCATCCCTGACTGGGAACGTCAGCCGCAGCTCCTCATTGGGGTTAGCTGGGAGAGGGAAAAAACAACAACAGGGGGGTTAACTTTTAACCCGAGTCACACAATGCGCCAGATGAAATAAAAGAGCACAAGGATATAAGCAACCACTTGTTTAAGAACTGCTGCGGTACTCACTTGGAGGGGGCGGAAGTGCTGTCATATTTGGTTTCATGTCGGGTGGAAACGGGGGCTTCACATCCTGGTTTGGCGACAGGTACGGAGGAATACTACTTCCTGGGGTCATAGGGGGTGTGGGGTTTCCAGGGACCGGGGAGTGGGGGTAGTTAACGGGCCTCGAGGGCTGTAAAAGGCAGGAAAATGCAATAATGAAAACATCTGTGTAACTAATCTCACATATATGGGTCAGATTTAGCACAGTGGTCTTACTGAAACATACCCCATTGCCTTGGCCATAGGAGTATCCGCTGCCAGAGAAGTTTGTGTTCTGACCATTGAAGGGCTCTTGCTGTAGAGGTAACAAAGAGCAATGATTATTTGATATTTTTCCTTTTTACACTAGGCATACACCATGTAGTTAGTTCAAAAATATGTGCTATAAATATGACAAGTGATCTGTTTGTCCCTGCCTTTTGCACAATGCATGCTGGGCTCCAGCCCCCTTCTGACCCTGAGTAGGAGTAAGTTGTTGTAGAAAAAGGATAGATGATGAATGGTGTGTCGTAACAGACCTTGTAGTACTGGCCCATGGGCATGCCAGGTGGGTACTGTCCTTGGCCCTGCTGCCCTGGCATCCTCTGGCCGGGGTAGTTAGGAGATGGCAGCGGCCTGGAGGTGTTTGATGTGGGATACTGCCCCTGATGTGGTGGGAACTGACTGTTCGGCCCGTACTGCTGACCCCCGTAACTTGCCTGGACAAAGAAAGTTAAAGGAAAATACATTGGACAGATTTTTTAGGGTTTTCATTTCCTTAAAGAGGGCGCAAATGCAAAATACAAGCAAAATGTCCAGGCGCAAACCACTGTTGGTGCGGCTGGTTATTTACTGTATTTAATACAGGCTAATTCATAAAACATTTGTTCTTCTCCTCCTTTGCATATTTATGTCTTTAAAACATTACAATTTATTAGACAATTAGTCTATTTGAAAAATAGGAGTCCCCATTTATCCAATGGGAAAAAATTGAATATTACTCATATCGTGCCAAATGCTAAATAGGGTTTAGAGATTTTTGTCCTGTTTGTATTGTGCCAGGAAATTACCAAACTTGTGAAAATGTGTTTGCCCTAGTGTTGGCTTTGGGCCTGCCCCAAAATAGAGCCCATAATGTCCAGTTTGTTTTAATCAGCAGCTCTTTCCACTCACCTCCCCAGGATATGGCCTCTTCATCCCCTGCATGGGCATGCCCTGTCGAGGTCCTCCGGGATACCCTTGCTGAGGCATCCTTTGGCCATGAGCTCCAAAAGGCACCATGCCTGGGGTGCGAGGCTGGTTCATGCCCATGGGAGGCCCACTCATATTGGAGTTGTTAATGGCTGATCCCATGCTGGCTGGATTCATACCTCCAGGGGGGCCTCGTGGGCCTGGCTGGTTCATGAACTGGCTATTGTAGGCCTGCGCAGGGCCCATTTGGAACGAAGAACACATCTGGAGGCAAAACAGGAGGTTTCAGTGTTTAATGTCATTATTTTGGGTCTCCAGCAGGTGGTTGGATAATAATTTTCTGTGTATACTGTATTTGTATATTACAGCCTATTTGGTGGTTACAGCTGTTAACATCTGTTAGCACGTGTGTGCTGTACTATACCTGTCCATACTGGTTCATATCTTTATTCTGGGTTTCCTGCAGCGCTGCCACCGTGGCCGTTGCCGTGGCCGTTGCCGTAGCAGCAGCGGCAGCAACAGCAGCAGCTGCAGCAGCGGCGGCTGGCTGAGTGAAGTCACCAGGAGGACGTGTGTGGGAGGTTAATCCCATACCTCCTTGAGAAGGGTTTGGGCCTCCAGAATAACTGTAAACCAAAAAAACACAGAACGCGTGTTTTATTCATTATGGTAAGTTGTATTGCTTGATTATTTTTTTTTTTCCAAAGATAGTCATATCCAGTCTCTTACCTCCCGCTGTATCCCCCAGGACCTCCAGGGTAGCCAGGCCTGCCGTACACGCTCTGCTGCATGTATGGTTGGTTGGAGCCTCCTTTGTTTGGAAACTGTTGCTGCTGAGCATTGAACTGGGGTGAGTTGAGCCCTGCTGCACTGGCAGACAGACCCGATCCCATAGGGTTACCTCCAGGATTCATGTGGTTATTGCTATTCACCATTGGGTTACCCAGCACCTGGATTTAACAAATACAGAAAGATAAAATATCCATTAGGTTTGTAAAAAAAAAGCAGACAAACCGTCTGAGTCCAGCATTGATCGTGTGTCAGAACTTATATACTGTAATTACAGACTGGATGTTGTTCATGCATGGACATACCTGACTCTGTGACGTATTGGTCACGCCCCACACTGTTGTAACCACAGACAATGACCCAGGGGGCTGGTTGGAGTTTTGTTGCCAGGGGACAGAGTCGTAGGGAAAGGATCCATCACTGGAAAGTAGATCAAAACACAAACATGTGCCTGATGTCACTTGAAGTTTCGATCGGCCAAGAAAAGAGCCAATAGAAAACCAACAGTGTTGCATATCCGTCCAGAAATGTGAATAATTTGGGAATTCTTCTTGCCAAAAAATGAGGCAATTTAAAATGTTTGGGGTACAATTTCAAAACACGTTTTCAGCCAGGATATCTGCTAATGGCTGCACAGATGAGAGATGAGTAAAAAGCTCCAAATGAGCCGATGAGGACCAGGACCCACACACACAGCAGTAAAAAAAAAAAAAAAAAAAAAAAAAGAAAAAACTAAATTTAATTAAATTATTTCTTTGAGTTGTTGGAAAATCTTTGGATATGGATAGGGAGAGTACAGTTGGAATGTTTAACATTCAGATTTAGAACAAATATGACAGTCTGTTACATATAATAAACAAGCTAAACCCTCATGGAGAGAGGCAAGTAGCCAGTGGAGTGGGAAGGGACTGCTGTTTTTGGAGAGCAGCTTGTTTTCGCTCAGAGGTTAGCTCTTGGAATGAACGACTTGTTCAATATTTCCTCATAAAGGCACAACATTATCCCAAGATCCTCAGCAGAGGCAAACAGGACTCTTGGCTAACTACGGGCTTTCTTCTTCTTCTTCTTCTTCTTCTTCTTCTTTGAGAGAGAGAGGCATAAGCACACAATGTTTTCCAAAAACATTACTTCACAGCTCTCTTCCCTGCCAGTTTGTGCCTCCACCCCAAATCACCCGTGTGACTTACACAAGCAATTCAAGATTATACTTTAATGAAGTCCAACTCACTATTGCATCCTGTCTCTTAAATATACTAAAGTCAACCTTGGTTAGCTTTAATAAATTAGTTTGGTACAATCTGGGAGAATTTATCATGAAAGAAATCAGAGAAATGGGACATTAAGGGCTACATTAAAAAAGCTCTGTGAACATAATGCATGCAGACATATATTTTCCTTTTCTTTCTCCTCTATTTGTTTTCATTTCTCTTCCCTTTCTTTTGCAACATCTTTCCTGACACCTACATCTTCCCATCTCCCTACACACACACACACACACACACACACACACACACACACACACACACACACACACACACACACACACACACACACACACACATCCTCACAGCACCCGTTTACTGTACACAGACACCACACCATCCCCACCTAAATCTGTTGTGTCTTTAGAGACTGTTATTGTATGTACGTTGTGTTGTGTTAACCTCTGTATTCACCTGCTGTGTAACGTTATTCCTCACAATAAAAAAAACAACAAGTTTGTGTTGCTGAAGATAAAAGTAACATGTCAGCTGTCTGTAGCGCTGTGATTTTGCCTTGCGGCTATTAAAGGGCTTCAGTCAGGCTGACTGAGAGTTTATCTCACTGTTGGCTTCTTTCAGATGACTGCCTGCAGTAAGAGGCAACTGACAGATGGCACAGACAGGCATGCATCAGTTTAAGTATCAACGGGTGCAATATAAATTCAATCAAAAAGAAATATTTGAATCATAAAAATGTAATTAAAAGTATGGGATGTATCTGATGTGTACCACATTCAATGGGAAATAACTAGAAGCAAATGGGCAGAAACCGCAGTATTAACCTAATTTATTCAAAAGCAAGTGACTCATATCTGCCAATTGACAGCTGTCTTCTCTGATTTTATGCTGTACAGTTTTTTGCCCTTGATATTCCTCTTAATTGGGGATACATTAGGACCCTAGGTAAAAGCTTCATTGCATTGGTATAAGACGGAAAAACAGTAACCTTGAACTGAATTGAGAATCTGGGTTTACTGTCAGATAAGCACGGTCTTTATTCATCTGACAGAAGATGTCTCGCAGACTCCCCACTGACCTGTGTGTGAGGCCGGGCTTCATGCTGTTCATGCTGGGCTGCATGGGGACTTTTCCCTGCGGTTCGTTCTGCCTGCTCTTCTGGTGACGCAGCAGGAGGAGACGACCCAGCTCCTCGCACCACGACGACAGCAGGGCTGCAAGGGAAACAGACAGACACACACATATGCACATGCGTTAGTCTCCACTCAGCACAGAGACACACATACACACACACACACACACACACACACACACACCACACTTGCCTGCGTGAACATGGGTCTGCACTGTGTATTCATGTGGCGTTGAGTGAATGTTTAAGGTTCTATGTGTGAATGATCACATACAAAACTGGAGTTTCTTGTTTTGATCTTTACACTTTTAAATGTCAACCTCAAATGAAAAGATTTACCCTGTCAGGTCTCTCAGCAGTGTACTGAATCATATGCTGGTGTCCAGAGCGTCCATAGCCATCCAGCCTGACATTATTGCTAAAGCCTCCAGGGGGCAGCCTAACTCAATAAACCTAGATAGTTAGTTGCCTGTGTGGATTTCACAACAGTTACATCACATCATCTCTACCTGCAGTGTAATATAAACTGAAATCTCTCCACAGCACAAAGGACCTGACAGTTTTTCTGCCACAGAAAGGGAGAGGCTAAATTAGAGCATGAGAGGCAGACAGAGACGGAGTGATTGGGTTTGCAGATAGGATCTATGTAGGAAGTAAGAAACTGCTATCTTCTCTCTCTCCTCCACTTCCTCCACTTCATTCTTTGTCACACTTTCTATGTCCTCACATATATCTAAGGACTTATCAAAACATGCAGCGTTGTCATCCTCTTTATGAAGACAAGAGATTTTTTTTCTTCTTATTGTGCCAATGATATGCCAATTCTATTTCATTTTTTCCCCAATGCCAATCATTTTTTTGTTCTTGAATTGATCAGTCGCTTGGTTTCTTTAAACACACTGCCTCTTGATTGTTGTCTCGGACAAACAAACAAAAGAAAGGTAACAGTGTGTTCACTGCTTAATTAAATAATTTAAGATGCTATTTTTAGCATGTAGACCCAGATACACAAGCTTTCTGGAAGTGATTTTGCTAGGTTTGGGGTTTTGAGGTGCAGAGCTTTTGAAAATCTTTGTAGTCTGATAAAGTCTGTAACATTGAAATTGGCATTATATTGTGAAGATTTACAAGGCCACAAACAACAAATGTCTGTTTGTGATTTTTAAATTGAAACCCTGTTAGTGAGTGAGTTGTGCTAACTGTAACCTGTGCATTACGATACACTAAGTCTAAACTGCTTGAGCTAACAATGCATCATGTTTTCTGAATGATTTATATCTGATCCGACAAGTTGCTACTTATAAAGACAAACAAAAAAAAAAGGAGAAGAGAGAAGGAAGGAAGAAAAGAGAGGAAAGGAATGAAGAACAAAGCAGAGGAGCAGTAACATTTTCTTCTGGAGGGTGGAGAGAGCCAAGCCTCCTAGTTAAAGAGGAATTATTCTACCCTGCCATTACGGAGAGCTTATCTCCCCACTAAATCACCACCTCTGCACCGAGGGGACTGTCTCTTCAACTGGCAACCCACCATTTAGACCTAAAGATCAGCTCCAAGCACAAGTGATGGAGTCGCTCTGAGAGAGAGAGAGAGAGAGAAAGAGAGAAGCAAAGGAGAATAGAGGGGGGGGGGCATTATCATATCAGTGTGGCTACAAGCCACCAAATCTAACAAGCTTCCAAGGCCAGAAGTCATTCATAATAGAGTGAGGGTAGGCTCTGGGCAACGTGTATATTTAGCAAGCGTAGTACAGTGTACATGACCTAAGTCCCCTGTGTTAAAAGCCCCTGCCAACACCATCACACGCACGCAACTACGCTACCATACTTCTCTCACTTCATCTCTTTCCTTGGAATTTCTCACACACTGTACACACCCACATTCCTCGGTCATATATATATATATATTTTTAATTTTTTGTTGAAAAGTTCTATTGTGATGCATCTGTCTACACTATTATTGTTTTTTTAAAGATTATTTTTTGGACATTTTAGGCGTTTATTTTTATAGGACAGCTGAAGACATGAAAGGGGAAAGAGGGGGAATGACATGCAGCAAAGGAACGCACGTCGGAGTCGAATCACCGTCGAGCTACCCAGGCGCCCTGTCTACACTATTATTAATTAAGATGTTCTGTTAACTTCGCTAATGGAGATCATGAGGAGCAGACGCCAAGAGCACAGACGATCCGAACAAAGGAGACTATAAAGCAAGGTCTCTGTCTTGTTACACCTCTCTAGTTTCTTCTCTTTCATCTTTCCATTTATTCCTATTTCATTTGCACTAAAGCCTTGTACTTAAATCACCCACTTTCTGCTGAAGGCTCAACCAGCTACCTGGTGGAGAGGAGCCAAGGTCAACACTTTGTTAAAACCTTATTCACTCACCTCTAAACCGGCGGCAGTCAGAGAAATGTATTTATGTAATTTAAACTATGCAGAATGTAAAAAAGGTAGATGAACTTAAGAGTTATATACGATGCTAAGTCAAATCACTCTGAACCAAATCCTGAGAGTTTTTACTACAAGATTGATTTACATCATGAAATAGTACCAGATCAGATCAGTTTTGGGGAAACGGTATCAGTTTTTCTTATGTTTCTGCATGCAGATTGAATGTTAAACAGTGAGTTTAGCCAAGCTTTGCCCAAACACTGGATATCCAGAGGATCAAGTAGCAGCTCTGCAGAATGCCAGTGCTTCAGTGCTTGGTAAAATGTTGACACGACAGTTTACAGTTGGGTAAAAAAAGCTTGAGAGATTGTAGCTAAAGGCACCATCTCCAGAACTGAGGGTTTGGAGTTGTTAAAATCCCAACAATATAGTCTGAAACAACTGCAGGAGCCTGTAAAGAGGAGTTAGGTTAGCAGTCACTGTGTATTTAGTTTTTTCTTTGTTAGTCAAAACATTTGTGTTTATTTAATCATGGGAATTACATCATAGTTTTCTTAGACATGCCATCCCTCAGTGGAGATGTTTAAAGGTGTATTTCTCTGCCTTTGGCGAGAAGCTGCTGCTGATCCCAAAGAAATCCAGTAATTGCGTTCATTTTAGCTAATCTCACCATTCATACCTTCAAACTGCAAGCAGATACATCAAAATGCACTTATGAGTGTGCAATAAGTCAAACTTTCCATTTAAATACATGGATCTAAACAGAGCTACTGCTTTGGTTGACTGATGTCTACAGACTGCAGTGACACTGAAGCTGCTGTGTTGTTGAGGTGTTTTCATTGGATTCTCTGTAATGGGGCCTGGACACAGAGACCTCTCCCTACAAGTGGTTTGTTCTGTCCTCTACCAGCAGAGCACAAGCCGCCCCTCTCCAAACAGCTCCATTTCTTAGAAGCTGCGGCTTTTAATTGAGTAATGCCCAGAGACATGTGGGCCCTCCTCACTCAGGCTGTATTTAATGGTGTATGGCTGACTGATAGCAGAAACCCTGGCTCATTCTCACCTCACCTCAGCCCCTCTGGGAGAAGCAGGGAGGGAGGGAAAGCCCTGGTAACAGGCTGCAAGGCCCATTAACTAATGACAGAGTGGGTGTGCAAGTCCTCTTTTACAAGGAAACCCCGATGCTAATTACTATGAACTCTGATAGTGCAGTGTGTGGGCAAGCATCTGTGTGTGGTCAAAGTCTTTGAACATATCATTTGCCAGTTGAATCATGACAGATTGCGGACTATCTGATTCTATGACAATTTAAGTGTGTGCACCCCAACATAATTCAATTTGCTGGATGATGGTGACCCCACTATGTTGATAAACACCTGGGATGGGAAGGTGACTGGGACACCCTCGCCTTCACATGAACTGCTGTGCCCTTCAGCAAGGAAGTTAACACTCAAACTCTTACAATGGAGATGCTGAGGCCAGCAGCAGAGAGTCATTGTGTTAGACAGTTCCCAGGTATAAATTACTGAACAAAACGTGTTATATGACTACATAGGGAAGCATAATTTTACTTTTACAGAGCAATTGGCCTTCAGAGTAGAGAAGAACTTGCTAAAATGGCCTAATTTTGTGCCAGTGCATGTCAAATGCCAGCAATGAAGTGAACTCCACACATTGAAATGGCAATTTCAGTGGGTGCAAACTCATTTTATTCTCTCCTGCACCCCATCAGTAATTTTGTAACTCATGATGACATCCTCTGTGTTAAAAGGGCAGCAGGGCTCACCAAGCATGGAGCACAGTGACATTTTGAGATTATATTTGAAAAGACAAAAAAGAAAAAAAAACATTTAGTCCAACCCTGTTTTAGAGCAAACTATTTTCATGCCTTTGGCTGGTAAATTTGCACAGGCCCGCCAACACAGCACAAACGTTCTAACATTCTAAGTAAGTGTGACCTAAAATCACTTACATATGATAAAATGTAGAAAAAAACTAAACTAAACTATTAAATCTAAAATCTATGTACAGTATGTGGACAAATTACATGCATGTAGAGCTGTAACAATTCCAAATGTTGATAATGATAATAATGTAATAACACAGGTATGCAGCCTAAGTCAACAACGCCTTTCTATTATCATAAAACATTTTTTCTAACTGTATCCAGCCTTGTCATTTTTGTTGCTATGAACGTGTATAGGATCAAGTGCCAACAACTAATAATTGAAATAATAATAAAAATATATAGTCCGACCAATAATCACTTATATAATTACAATTTGGCATATCTAAATAAAATCAACAATTACCAGTCATACGCCTTAAGACCTTAGCTAATGTTTGCAATTATTGCGGTTAAAAAAAAAGAAACCGTGATTATGTAATAATTGTTACAGGCCTACATGCATGTGCAAATATATGTTATTCTATATATTGATATATAAACATCACTGACCGACCAGCTAACTTCAACATGAATATATTATTTACTTTTTGTCAACAATGTCAACCAGCACAACTGTCACCCAAAAAACATTCTCAATAGCAGCACATCATGCCAGCTGAAGTGCATCACCGAAATGGCTACTACAGATTTTTTCAAAAGCAGTTAAAGACTTCTTTCCCCAAATCAATCAAGAAAAAGGTGACACTCAAGTGGTAATAAAATAAGAATCAGCTCATGTCTTGATCATTTAAGTGTGTTTATTTACATATTTTACAGACAAAACTGCTGATGAGTTTTCATGTTTTCAAAGCCTTAATCAGTGCTCTTGTCTAGAGTGCCACCTTTTGCTGAATTTGTTTTGGGGAAACAAACGCATTGGCATTTTAATTAGTTGTTTTTTACCCATTGCACCCCATTAAAAATCAGAAGTGCAGAAGTGCAGCCTGGTTCCTCTGAAGAATGACCCTGCGCTATATCACGATATTGATATGGTATCAGCAATATGTTACTGATATACAGTATGGTTTCATGTAACAGCTGAAGCGCTTAGCTGTTTTTTTGCATCATTAAATTCATGTTTAAGGTGCTACATCCAAGAAACCTCTCTTAAAGGAGATGTTACATGTGAAAGCAAAGTTTGGTGACAATGAATGGCACGGAGGTTTTGTAAAACTGAGCGGCAAAAGAAGATCATTTCATGTAGCTGCATGAACTACTATATTCACCGTGACCCTGGGATGTTACTGTGCATGCTCAAAGTATAAACTTGGAGGCTCAGTAATATAGCTAACTAGGTTGGTTTACATAAATGCCTGTATAGAAGTTTGTGTCATATTCTGCAAGAGCATTGTGCTAATTATGCTTAATCAGTCTAAATATATTAGATCAATCTTCAGATGAATTGCAGATTCCTGCCCTTATACTGTACATGCTCACATAACCTCTGGTCCTGAAATGACCACAAATCTGGCTGTCATGCCAAATTCTGATCACCAATGCTGGATACCCCCAGGCTTTGAAATAGACATGTAATACTGTGCATGCAACTCTTCTGTCATTTTGTTGATAACAACACAGACAAAGGAGGAAATACTACATGAAAAATTACACTTTCTGAGCATGAACACTGCAGCACTAGACATAGAAGCCTTCTGAGACAATGTGTGGGATGATAACAAAGAAGCAATTTATAATAGATATCATCGGCAGAGGTCTGTAAAACACTGGCAGGTAGGTCTTTGCTGTGTGGGTGCAAAATATTATGCAAAAGACAAATATGGAGGGGATATAAAATCCTTTGAAATAAAGAAAAAGTCATGCTTTTTGCAGAAGTGTAATGGAAGCCATTTAAGCAGTCAATGATATCCCCCATCCTGCCCCCTCTCTGTTCCGCCAACTTCTTCCAAGAGAAGAGCATATCAAATGGGCTTTAGTCTCAACAGCTTAGAGGCAGAACAACTCAAACATGCCCTGCAGAGAGACAGCTCTGTGTCAGAAATCACACTCAACCAAAACCAGGCCTTTAATGTAACTAACTGCTCACACGGACCAGAATATTCCAAATCTGAAACAGCCTTTAACTTCAAATGCTTTATATTGTGTATTTTTAATTTGATTAGCTTTTTAGTTTTCCGTAATATATATATATATATATCTTTTTTTTTTTTTTTTTTTTCAATTGCATTGGTAAGTCAATGCAGTTTTCCTATCTAGCTGGTTTGACAGAATTTCATCCATGACCTCTGGCAGTACACCAGGCATGAGGACAGAGGGGGGAAAAGATGGATGGAAGGATGCTAGACAGAGGACAGGTGGAGATGGAGGGAGTGGGCAGATCCCATCCTCCCCGGGATGTGTGTGGGTCACAAGCCAAAGAGATGCTGCAGCCCAGAAGGGAGGGTAGCTCTACCTGAGTCACTCTGACATCTCCTGCAGGTGCTGGTTTCTGTGGGGTTCAAATTACACATTTTTAAATGGGGCAGAGTTATAAGAATCAGCATGAACACCAAACATAATGCAGTATGACGGCTGAATCTGACTAAAGGTGCAAAATGTCGGAGCTCGAGTGGGAAATGCGGGATATCCGTGTCGCATACAACAAAACAACAGTCTATTACGTTTTTTTATGTATTGTGGGGCATGCCTAGTCCAACTGAGCTTGATTGGGACTCGCTGCTTTATTAACATCTCTTAGCAGAGTATTTATAGCACCTTTAAATGGTCATATACTCAATTCTCAATTTGTGTGCTGTTATACAATGAGTCTACAAAGGACAAGCACAAGAATGCAAAGCTCATATAATTTGCATATTTCCAAATTTATTTAGAAAAGGAATGAGTGGTCTTTAACATTTCCCCCAAATGTATTTATAATCTCATAATGAAGTTACACCCTAAAACACTCCCTCTGAGAAGTAACAAAAAAGAAGAAGCGTACCCTGACATGAACTCCACCCCATACCTCCAAAGTCTCTTGACATTAGGGCTGCCATTAACAAATATTTTCATTATCGACGAACCTGCCGATTATTTTCTCAATTAATCAAAAAATTTGAAAAATGGCCTTTAAAATAGTGGCCACTTTAGTCTGACCAACAGTCCAAAGATATTTAGTTTACAATGATATAAAAAAGAGAAAGGCAGAAAAAGGAACCATCAAAATAACTTTTCTTTCCATAGACTAACCACTGCAGCTCTACTTGATGAGGTATTTTTGTATATCCTGTGACACCAGTGTGTCAAGTGACATACCAGACCACTTCAGTTACACAGCACTACAGGTTTGCTTTGGGTACATTTGTTATGATAGGGGGTTATGGCATTGACCTATAGATTTGACCTACGTCCTCGCTGGGATATGAAATTCAGTGAGATTCAGTATCTGCGTCAGATACTTTGTGAGTCAGCCGGTCCTGCTTGCAGTGTTAAGCCTGGGGTCACGGCCTTCCATATCTGTATCAGAGAACTGTTACAACACTCCCAATGATCCTACATATAATCACACACACACACCCAGTATCCACTGAGTCACACACATTGTGTAGTAAATATGCACAGTTGCACTCAAAGGCATGTACAAGTAAGCAGGGAAATACACATTGGTGCAAAAGTATGCGGACACAATTATATGTAAAAAAAAAAAAAAAAAAAAAAACAGGAAGAAAAAAAAGGAAAGTAAATATGGAAACTGAGGTGTGTGTTGGTGAGTAAACAAACACAGTCAGTGTCTGGGCTTTGTGAAGATGTGCTTATACCGTAAAGCACCTCACACGGCGAGGAAGAGCATCAGAGAACAGCAGGCTGTGAATGAACTGCTCTTATCAGCCACGTGCAGCTTCCCACCACTGGAGGGAAACTAGTAAATATCACATGCCTAATTATAAACAGACACACTACTTGTCTCAACTTCCACAATATGTCTTTCATCTCACACCGTTGCTCCTTCAATGAAATCATTAGGGTGAAAAACACAATCAAGAATTCTGAGATTTCCTGGGGCTGCTGTTCCATAATATAAAACAGTGAATAAAAAGTGATGAAATTCCAGCCGTGGCCTTATTTATTTGTTTTTTTTAATTAGCAAAAGAAGAATTTCTTTAGCAGTGGCTATGAGATGTCAACACACCTCGACTCAAGCACCAAATAGATAATGGAAGTGAATCAAGTGATTAACAAGACTGAAGAATTTTATGAGTGTTTCCTGAAACACATCCTGCAAGAACACTGTGTAGCCTCGGGCGCTGAGAGCTCCACCCTTACTGCTATCAATACCTGACATCACTTTGTTCTACCAGAAATTCCTCTCTTAATTCTCAAGCAACCACTCTCAACACAAATTTACTTTGCCACTTGCTTTAAGTGGGAGGAGGGATGTCAAGTATGGCAATGATTCACAGAAAAAGCAGGAACAAATTGCAAGAAAAACAAAACTGTAGGCCGTGCACATACAGTTCAAAGTCAAATGTCATGAATGAGTCACTAAACAGCCTGATGGGAAGAGTGCAGTCACACAAAGTCACAGAAGTGTGTCAAGTTAAGCGATGCAAACAAATCTTTGGAGCCAGAGAGAAAAGAGGAAGGCTAGAGGGGGGAGAGTGGCTGCATGTGGCTGTAAGGTTGAGGATGCAGTCGGTTTCAGCGGTTTACACCCTGCTCAGGCTAACAGGAAGTGGTGCAGCTCCACGACAGCTAGCTGGAAGTCCTATTGTGTTATAGAGTTTTCTACATAGGTCAATGGAAGATTGTATCATTGTTTGCACGAGGCTATACGTTGTCATTTGTAAGGTTAAACACTGATTGCATAACCTTAAGCATCATGTCGCTTTTATTGCCTGACTGCATTTTACTCATTCACATGTAGGAAGTGTTGTTTTCCTTTATGAGACACACATTACAGTACAATAACAGGTACACTTAATACTTTTAAACACCAATGAAAGAGCCCTTTCTGTGTGCTGATCTAACTACATTGTCCTTCCATGACTACACTCACCCTCCTTCCCACTCTTCTCTCCTAATGAGTGGACAGGCAGACAGGCTCTGGCTCCAAGCGCAGGTTAACAACTTAAAAAAGAATCGACGGTGGAAAAGTGGGTCATCTTCTCCTGATGTAGAAACACACACTCATACAATTGCGCTCTTAACACCGACATGGATAAATGCTCCTTTAGGTGCCATCAATTGGAAGATGTGGAATGTATGATGCTGCCAAGTCACCAGGGCTCTTACCTATTTACAACAATGGAAATGAGTGTGTCACTATTGAATTTGTGTGTAATGTAAAATAAAATAAATACAAAACTGACAAAACCACTGTATGTTTGTTCTTCTATCTTTGTTAGAACTAAAGAATTATTTTACAATTCAATCTTATTTCCTAAACCCTAAGCATGACCTACAATCCTTTCAAAGTTAAACCTACATTAAACTACAAACTTAATGCAACTCTTTTAATGCTCAGCCGTGAAAAAACAACATAAACATAAAGAGCAAAACATAACCACAACCTCAACTGTAACCCTTATCCACAAAGCCCCGAAATAAGCCAGCAACTAACCAATAGACAATGTAAATGTATACTTGTGCAGTGTACATAGACAAAAAAACCACTCATATTAACCCTATAACAGAACAGCATGTAGGTCAACCTGTGGTGAGCTGATCTGCCCTGATCCATGCTGTGTGAGCAGCCAAAGCTTTAGACTATGTTCACACTACAGTAGCACACCAGACAAGATAGAAGCCCTTGCTATTTATGGCCTAAATTACAGCTGCAACAGACAACAATGCCAAAGCACAGTCAAAGTTAAAGTTTTGCATTTAGGCTATATAAGAGTAAGAGTACATACTCTTACCAAACAATAAAACTAATTCTGCTTCAATTATGGCAATTCTAACTGCATCATCTTAGACCTAAATTTGGCCATTGCTAATTGGCCTGTGAATTACCAAATAGCTTTGTGCAAAGATGCACACATGGACAGCAGACACAAACAAACAAACACACACACACACACACACACACACACACACACACACACACACACACACACACACACACACACACACACACACACACACACACACACACACACACACACACACACACACACACACACACTTACCCAGAGCCAAGCAAAGTCCCTGCACATCTCATCTTATTCCCTTCATAGCGCAGAGAAAAGAATCAAGTGCCACAAATGCTCCTGTTCCCGCAGAGGCCAGTGGCAACTCTCAAAGCTTTTGCTGCTTCCAAGCCTCCTGCCTGTGCCTTATCACTCTCTGCACATATCCCTTACTCTGCTCACTTTTTCTTTCTTACTTCATCTCCTTTCCTGTCTTTCTCTCTTCTTTTCTTTTGCTCACTCTCTTTCTCCTCCCTTGCTCTCTGATCTGTCTTTTTCCCTTGTCCAGCGTCTGCACAATGCACATCAATTATTCAGAGGCAGTCTCCCGGTTTCTCCGGCTTATCCAATCAGAGCTGGGCTCTGCACTAATGGGCTCCTGCTGTACCTGCTACCGGCTCCAACACAAAAGGGGGGGAGAGAAATAAACAGAGACAGCCGAGGAGAAGGGAGGATGAGAGAAAGAGATAAAGACAGCAAGCCGACGCAGACAAACAGAAGTAGAGATAGAGAAGGCAAGATATTGCAGTGCTTCTCACCTCTGTCGTGAGGTGCTGTTATTGATGTGCTCTGCCTAGTCCGTCTAGTGCTCCGTTGCCCTGTTTGTCTAAGCTGCCGTCACACACTTAGACAGTGCACACAGAAACACACATGAACACATGCATAATCCGACAATGTGACTGCCATTTTCAGGAAGGGCAAAAAAGAGGAAATAACAAAAAAACAATGCTTTCAGATTGCAAACTTGCATAAATGGGTGGAGCTTAGTGTGCTGTGCAAGCTGGCTGGAAGCCAATGCATGAGAGAGGAAGTGGGAGAAGAAGAAAGTATGAGATGTAAAGATCACTCTATTAAGGCAGACAAATAGTAAATTATCAGCCCTATGACAAAGGGGATTCTAACCTGACAACATCCCCTTGTCTTTATCAGAGGCCACTTAGTAAATCCAACTAACAAGACACATCAGAGACTTGCAGAATAGCTGAGTGCCACTGAATTAAAGAAGAGGCAGGATGAGGGTGAATCTGAGTTCATTTTCTCTTCACCCGCCCCTAACATAACCTAACATGGTGAGAGAAAAAAAAATCTGGATGAATGAGGAGGAAAGACCTAAACTGTCATTGTTCTCTCTCTCCTTACCTAAATGCTGAGATGTACTGTGCCTCCGAAGAGCGGGAAAGCCCACTGGCTTTGTGACAGCAGAGGGAAGTTGGTTTTTGTCTGACAGACACTCAGTCATCAACGGTTTCACAAACGTCCCACGCAGAATTGAAAGACACAACGGAGGCATTGTTGGACAGAAATATAACTTGAAAAGGGTGTAGCTAAAGCCCATGGGGGGGTGATGTGCGATCGGAGGGGGGTTGAGTCCTGAGGTGTGGGTGCCAGATCAGTCAACCCTGAACAAAAGGAGGATTTAGATCATTTGCTCATCCGGTTTTGACAAGAACAAACCCTTCTGTGTTTGGAGTGTAACTGCACTGCCAGCTCAGCTGGGATTTTACCTAAATGAATTTACTTGCAACTGTGTAAACCAAACCAATTAAATAGCAAGAGATAGAGGACCAAATCAGCCAGAGGCAGCAAATGAAACTACCCAAATAAGTATTTCCCTATGAGCTTTATTTCGATAAACTTAAGAGAAAAGTTCTGCAGGTAGTTTTGGGTTGCAAAGGGGTTTCATCTTAGGCGAACCATTGGAGAGTGTCAGAGGACAGGCCCACATGCTAAAAATAAACCCTGTTTCCTGTTAATAATTCAGCGCGCTGCTCTTACTCAGCAGTAATTAAATATAAAAGTCTGTAAGGTTGATTGGGTCAGTAACAAAGGATGCCTACACCTTCCTCTAGTTCTACACACACAGCTCAAATTTGGAACGAAAGACGGGGTGAGAAAATCAATCAAGTAAAAGTAAATTGAGACAGATAAGTGGAAGACATGTCAGATTGTTGTGGGCCAAAGGAGGATTGAGAGGATGTGTGTGTGTGTGTGTGTGTGTGTGTGTGTGTGTGTTAGAGCTGGGCCATGTGGGAAAAAAAATCAAATATCACAATATTTTACCTATATGTTACCAAATACATTGATGACGAGTACTTATTTTCAGTTGCACTCGCTTGCTGAATTATGTGAGTTATGAGTGGGTGAAGTGTTTTTCGGGAGTGCTGTGTGTGTGTTTGTGTTTTTCACAGGACATGGAGTGAGTTACAGCCACACCCTGGAAGTTTTCTGTCACTGTTGACACAGCAGAGTGGCTGTTTTCCTGAGATCATGCTCCATGAGCTCTGTTGACTGACCGAATGCTGACAATTCTTCAGTTCTGCTGGGACAATTTCTTTTTAATGTGAGATGTGAGTGGGTGGGGGAACTTACAAACCACCCAGAACAAAGCTAAGCTCTTTTCATCATATTTCCCCAGTTTCTTTTTTTTTTTCAAACACTTAAATCAGCTGAAAAAGAGAAACTAAAAACATTATTATTATTATTACCATAATGATGAGCTTAATCTTCTGATAACATATGATGCCAATGCCAACATAGATGATTAAAGCATTATTTCTTTGAGCAAGACAGAAAAACAAGCAGAAACCTGACTTCAATATTAAAGTAGGTTTCTAAGAACATAGCGATCATTCCAGGGAGCAGCTACCTTAAATCCAGAACGTGTTATGTCATGTTGAAAACATAATACACAAACTGAGTCACACTTGAGATTTACTTTCATCTATTTTAAACATAACAGGAGGGGACACTATCGAGAAGAGGCAAGACAGTAGAAATAAAGAGGATAACTCATAATGATAATGCTGTAGGTTTATTAGAGGAGCTTATGCATCATAAAGAAAGAGAACAAACTGTTGTGAGCTTAGTGACGAGAGTGGCAGATTCACTGAGGAAGGAAACGGTAAAACCCTTGATAGATTAAGTGCGTAATCTGATTGGGTGTCTGCTGAACTTCACAGTAGTAGTCCGACAGCTCAGAGTCTATTAGAGTTTTGTGTGTTTGTATGGCAGCAGCACAGCAAGGTTATTTAATGAACCTCGCAGTTGGAAGTCAGCTTGTAGCAGACTACAGATTACGAGGAAAACAAAAAAAACTCTAAGAAGATTTAAAAATGGACTATGCATTTTAAACACTGGATTTGAAAAAGGAAGCAGCGTTCATTAAGAGTACAGTAGTCTCGCATTGCCAGACATATAAATATGAATTGTAGTGACTCCTACAAAAATCTAAACCTAAACATAGCTATGCTAGCTGCTGGTATGCTAACAGCATTAAAGATGAGTATCCTCGCTGGCCCTGAGAGTTAACAGTGCTAATGCTAGCTCGCCTAAGAGCAGATAAATCTCTTTACTGGCTGATTCCAGATTAGAGCAACATGCTAATCCCTAAATCCTCGCTGCAGGGTCACAGTCTCCAGACAGCTCATCAGCAGCAGTCTGCTGTTGCTAAAAATCTAAAATATGTTGGGAGAAGTGCAATCTTAGGCATTTGTAGTTTGCTCATGGGTTCTCTTACCTGGAGTGAAGAGGGTTAGAGAAGAGGGCTGACAGACACACATGCAAAAAGAAATTATAAACATAAGATTTATCTATAAATGCAAGATGGGAAATGTTCTTTTTTTTTTACTGTAGATCTGTTCATCCTCTAATATCCCATTTAATTACTTACTGGAAGTCATATAATACTTTGTTTGGTGATTCATTTCTAGTAAATTGTCTGTCTGCGTCATCATCTAGATCAGTATTCCTCAAAGACTGGTCCGCCAGCCACCCCTGGTGGTCCGCGGGTAGATTCTATAAAATATCATGTTTTTATTTCAAAATTCAAAACAGTGTTTGTCAAACTTTGTTTAATAAACGCGTATGTAAATTGAAACATTATTATTTGAATTGGCTGTTTCGCTGTATTGTCGGACTTGAGCAATGAAGCCTACCGTTTTGCGACGCCACATCCAATTTACATCACAAATGATCAGCGTCACATGTGAAGAAAATACGGAAGGATTAATGTTTACGGTTATATGCAACACCATTCTTTCCATTCATATGGCAACAGAGACTGTCATTAATTTGGCTATAATTTGTAATATAATGTTGAAGTAGGAGGCCTATTGGTTTGGGGGATATTTTGGCAGCAAGACAGATGGTCCATAAGTTGTTTTTTTTTTATTGGGTAAGTGGTCCTTGGTCTGAAAAAGTTTGAGAAACGTTTGACCTCGATCACCTGGTATTTGCACGCGCTGTGCAGCAATGACAGCATTTTGTAGTTGTGAGAAATACACACGTCAACTTAATTTTGCAACTACTCAAGTTGTCATACTTAAAAAAAAAGAAAAGTACTTTATCAATTTCCTCTTTAACTGATGCTCTGAAAGAAAGCGTCAGTGGGATTGATCTGCAATCTTAAGAGTCTGCCTCTTCCCCTTAGGAGCCCGCAGAGAGCATCCTAGACTTCTCAGCCCTCGCTTGGCCTCTCAGGTGTCAGATTCTGTCGCCATGCAGGCTGTACGAAGATTGTGCTGGGGATGCACAATTAAACACACATTCATGCACACGGACACACACACAAAGACAGTAGAAATGCACACATATGACCATACAGACAGAGCTAACAAATGCTTTGTTCTCTGCATCTTTGTGTGAGCTCTCAGAGTTCAAGTGTGCATTACATCTCCTCTGTCGCCCTCCCGTCTGCTTGTCTGCTTTCTCAGACAGACGTCCTTGTGCGGGAGGTAAGACGGATGCTCAGTGAGTAAGATCTGCCCTGAGTCACATCTGCCTCCCACCCTGACAGCCTGACAGCCCCCCGCATAATTACACTACAGTTCCCATTTGTCTGCTGTGCATAAACAGCTCTTCCTGAAACACAGTGCTGTCTTCTATTAGATCCCAGAACCATCAGCAGGCCGGAGGATGATTCTGACTGTCAGTCGAGCCCAGACAGCCAGCCAGTCCGAGCCATGCCTGCACAACAATCACATTATCCCAACACAGGAACACAGACAGAGGGAGAAATACAGCAATCAATATTGTACACTGACGTCTGTCTGACCACTTAAGTTCCTCCCAACAAGACGCTTCCCACCACAACTGAAAGGGGATATTCAGCTTGAGCAAATCATTCATATCGTTCATATCATAGGACCATGTGAGCAAAAAACGGCAGAAACTAATACATTTCTGCCTTCAGCATATTCAGTTGCAGCACATTGCAGCTCGTATGAGGAATTATGGGATACGATTACGAGCGTTACTGTTACTGTCACAGTAGTTCTTGTTATAAAACAGTGACATTATTTGCCTTGTCAGAAAAACAGAGGAATTAGAGAGTTTAATCAAAATATTTTACTCTCACTTCTTCCAAACTGTAACTGCCGAACAAAGGTTTATCTGTGTTCTGACTGGCTGGCTACGGCTTTGTCAGGTCTCTGTCACGCAGAGTGAGTGGTCCAGCACACATCAGCGACACCTCCCCAGCCATCCATCTCTTTCTCTCTCTCCTCTCTCCCGCCTCTGCACATTTCACTTTGACAAATGTACAACAGGCTGCTCCTGCAGGACTGAGGGAGGAGGGGAGGGGAGGTATAGATCGGGGGGAAATTGGATTTGATAGATAAATGTCTGAGGATAGCATTACTGCTCGCTCTTTCTCTCTCACTTCATGTGTGTGTTTATGTGTGTGTGTGTGTGCGTGTGTGTGTGTGTGTGTGTGTGTGTGTGTGTGTGTGTGTGTGTGTGTGTGTGTGTGTGTGTGTGTGTGTGTGTGTGTGTGTGCAAATGCACATAAAAGTGTGGGTTTGTGTGGAAAGACTGTTGAGTAGACTGTTTTTGTGAGGCTACCACCCGGACAGCTCATCTCAATAGCACATTAATGTTTAATGGGACTAAAAATATCTGACATTATAATGCTCTATGGGCTTTTTGTGTGATGTCTGTGGTCACAGTCACACATTTGCAAACCACAGATTCATGGTAACTTTCATTAGTTTTTTAAGCAATGGCAGGAACAAAATAATATACAAATTAAACTGTCTGTTAGCATAATTATGAGATTATCTGTGTCATGCTAACAATATATTGTAATGACCTTTATATAGTGCTCAAAACATAATAAGCAGCTACGTTGTGCATTCATGGCCAGAGCAGAATGATCACGACTTAAAGCCATACAGCGATTTGTTTTCATTGTTTTGTTTCATGAAAAAGTGAATAATTGCAGCATGGAGAACAACGAGCACTGTGTTGTCCGCTGTCTTGCAAGTCAACAGCAGTAAATGGGATGATGTATGAGCATGCATCTGCTGGCATTTTAGTAAAGTGGAGGGTCTTACCTGCAGACTTGGGAGTGAATTTGTCCCTGTTGGCAGCACACACAGCCAGCAACCTGTACCCTAGGTCCAAGTCAAACCCCTGCTGAGCAGCAACGCGACTCACCACCTGGAGAAAGAGCGATGGATCATGAGTATAGCTGTCTGTCTGTCTGTCTGTCTATCATTCATCCATCAATCCATCTTACACAATACAATAAAATATTGATATTTTACTACTATTACTTACATGAATAATACATGCTAAATAAACCATAAGCTATAGTGAAGGACATCTTAATCCTTTTTTAATTGTGTTAATATTTTGAACCCCTGCTATCACTAAACTTAATTTTTCTAAAGACAGACACTCATTCAATGAGTGAGATTAATGTGGAGTCTGCAGTCTGGATTGCTCCAGTGATCCACAGTCAGGACGAGTCTGATGACTGCATCAACCTCCAAGAGCGCTGAGAGAGCCAAACCACAGCCGCTCTGCAGAGCGAACAGAGTCAAAAGTTACCATCAAACAAGCCCACTCTGGCCCTAAAATGAACAGAGTTTGTCTTCTGACTAAAGGTTGCCGGTTTAATTACCCAGACAGAGCAGGAAAATGTTGAAATAATAGGTATTTGGATATCCAGCTAAACTAACAAGTCTAACTGTGTGTGTATTGGAGGCCAGCGTAAAAAAAAAGAGTAAGTAATGTTTGTTTCAGCAGCATCCCCTGAGCAAAGGTTAAAAAAAGAATCAGTCCCCAGCCGTAAGGTTTTAATAATCTGTTTGTGCTAATGACTTCAAAAAGAGGTTGAACATTTATGGGACATAAAGCAGGAGCCTCCCTGACTCTAATATAACGTTAAAGGGGATGCTAAGTGACGTTAAACAGGACTCAGGAGACAGGGGTAAATCATTATTAGAAGGAAACCCCCTTTGCTTTTGTCTACTAGCAGATGACAACTCCTCTGCTCCCTCTGACCTCAAAACACACATTAGCGTTAACAAGGTCAGCTGGGGTGCCTTTTAAAGAGCCAACATAACAGCTAGCAGTGATCATAAAGTGCCTTTGTTACAGGTGATATGGCTGCTTGAGCACTGAAGGAAATAAGAAATTATGTCAATAAATAGGGTTTATTTGATTGATTGATACATTCAAGAGACTGTAATATACAATTCTACAGTTAATCACTGTAAATGTATTTAAAGCTGCAAAGTAGGGTAGGTAGTAAGGGTTGTAGTTTCCTTCTGCTTGTTGTTTAAGTGGTTGTATGTGAAAGGCAACTCCTACTAAGAGGCAGTAATACAGATGTCTGCCTGCACTGACATCACATTACCCACACTTTTGATACAGTATGCAAAAAAACCCCACAAATTGTCAAGCAGACACAGCTAATAGTGCAGCACTAGCAGTTATGTCATCTTTGATTTGCTCTGGAGCCGATAGTCCACCAGGGATCGGAGGATGACCTCCACATGTACAACATGCCGGAGGGAAGAAGCGTCTCCACATGAGGCACACATTCAGTTTCATTCAGCTACAATAAATCTCAAGGGCTATGATTGATGCACAGTCATCTTTAAATTTCAGTTCAGCGCTCTGATACATAGCCAGCGACGTACCGTCACAAAGATAAAATCCTTCAAAGAATGCAAGGACTTGTTGCGTGCAGTAATTCTCCAGTTGAGAAGCCGTTTGCTCTCTGAGTCTGATGAAACAATTTAGCTGATGGAAACAGCCCCATGCTGAGAGGGCTCTCAGTGGTGGGCTCCATTGTATAGCTCTTTATCAGCCTTTAAGAGGCTTTTATTGTGATTTACACATTAATGAGCATTTCTCTGTTTGCTCACGCTACCACTTCAGCCGGGGACAATGTTCCTTCAGAGTTTCATAGGCTGATCTTAGCGATAGACGCGTGAAACTTTCAATTCTCTGCTTTAAAGCCTCTTTCACACATGTGACTGTGTATGTAAGAGTATGTGATTTTTTTCCACACACCTGGTGCAGGCCAGCTCTCTGGGCCTGTGTCCAGATTAGAGCTGCAGAGATTGATCGATTAATCGATGAGTTGTCAACTCTTAAATTAATCGGCAACTATTTTGATGATCAATTAGTCAGTTTGAGTAATTAAAAAAATTCTTTGATTCCGGCTTCTTAAATGTGAATATTTTCTAGTTTCTTCTCTCCTCTGTGACAGTAAACTGAATATCTTTGAGATGAAAAGACATTTGAGGACGTCATCTTGGGCTTTAGGGAAACACTGATCCACATTTTTCACCATTTTCTGACATTTTAGAGACCAAACAACTAATCGATTAATTGAAAAAGAAATCAATAGATTAATTGAAATTGAATTGAAAATAATCGTAAGTTGCAGCCCTAGTCCAGATCAATTAATGGTAGCTGGTGAACTGAAAGGCAATAGCCAGGGGTGACAGGCTACCCACAGTCCTGTTCAAGCCTCTTTTTTAATATGTGTGTGTGTGTGTGTGTGTGTGTGTGTGTGTGTGTGTGTGTGTGTGTGTGTGTGTGTGTGTGTGAAGCACAAAGTAGAGAGAAGCAGTGGGTGACAAGGACTTTAACCTCTGTCACTGGCCTCTGAGGGCCTGAGCCGCTGCCTTGGATAACTGCTTGATACAAACCTAGTGGGACTATAGCCTGCTACTAACTGATTTTACTCAAATATCCAAATAAATGGTATAATCCAAATATCAATATGACTATGACATGAATCGTGTTTCAGCTATTGCACTGTCTAGGTTAACCTAAAACTTTCTTTTTCTTCTCAGTGTCCCAAATCTAATTATTGTGTTGGTCATGTCTCCTAAAAAGTACCTGAAAAACCCAACGAAAACCATAATTACTGTTTGCGTACCGTCAGACATCCCATGAGACTTTGCTCGAAAGGTCGCTGGAAGGCCCGGGGATCTCCACACCAGTCGAGCAGCTCTGTGGCCGCTGAGTGGAAGTTGGCCGGGTTCTGTAAGTGCTGTGCAAACACAGAGGAAGGAGACTGCCATTAGAAACAATGGAAAATAATGAGCGTTGTTTTTTTTTTTCTTTCTTCAGATTAAGTACAAATTGGAAAAACACCGAAACCAAATAGTTTCGCAGTCTTGCGCTCTCCCTCCAAACTGCCTTGATTTAATGTCTTGTGTTTCTGCAAAACCCTGTGAGGACCTTGACTCCTTCCAATATAGGCCCACTTAGGGCTCTGCTGCATTGTGGGAAGAAGATCACACCCATATCAACAATGATGCCAGTGTTTCCTGTTAATCTCTCTTGGCAACACCCAGCCCTCACCCCCATGACCCACACAGCAACCACATCTTTCCCTCCAATCCTCATTCTCTCTCTTCCCCTCATTCATTGCCTGTTTTCAGAATGTAACAGAGCCTCGGCACCAAAAGTCCACTGGCTGGCTTGGCTGTTCACAAAGAAAACAACCTAGGTCCTGGCAGCTATGTGTGTAGACTCAATATGCGCCGTTGGTGTGTTGTCTAATCTCTTTCAGTCTCTGTCCGTCTCTCTCGCTTGTTCACTGAGGCCTGAAACAGTTGAGTCTTTTCTTCCCAGTGTCTGAAGGCTACTCAGGCTGGCAGGACACAATAAGCGGTTTTAAAATTGGGCTCCCTTTCTTCACGGCTCAGGAGGTTAATAGCTCTGAAATGGCGCAGAGCTGCAGCTTGTTCAGTCGGCGAGATTGAGCCCACTTGAAAGCATTTATTATTCTCATCTGGAGCTGAAGCGTCTTGTTTTGTGTGTTCTTGAAATGAAGGTAGAACTATTGTCTTTAGGGGGCAGCAGAGGTGAGCGTTTTTTGAAAGGGCAGTTTTTTGGCGGTGTGTGACAAAAGGGCTCTTGGGTGCGAACGCGGCCTAACATGTCAGGCCTGGTCCCCGCCCGCAGAGAAAATCTCAGAGAGTTTCCAATGATATCATGAGCTTCAAGAGAGGCCTTGAGTGACTCATCTTTTTTGATGTGAAGATTAGCCATTAAAGAGCTAGCTGTGGATGAAGAGAAGCAAGGAGAGTGAGAGAAAGTGAGAGATGCTCTTGTTGAGTGAGAGGGAGGAGAGGAGCCTCTTCTAGATGAGTGATATAATCTGGCATTATTGCAGCTTGATGGGAGGCGTATCAGCCTTCAGCGCGAGAGGAATCAGAACTAGCACAGCAGGGGCTGTCTGTCTAGATCTGAACTCACAGCTCCTCCTGCTGCAGCGCTTACCACCGACTCTGCCTGACAACCTCGACTCCGGTGTCAGGGGGAGGACAGCAGAGTGAAATAGCTCCGCTGAGTTTTTGGAAGAGGATGGGGCCTGAGCTGTTCTTGTTGATGTTGCTGTTCAGGGTAGGATGAGGACAAGAACGGGGAAGTGGGGGAAGAGGGCTGAGCGGCAGCGATGGGGTTTCAGCAGACAAAGAGCCAGACGCTTGACAGACCGTCCTCTGTGAGATGATGGACTGACTTACCCCTTTTCAGGCCAGCCAAGGATCAGGCTGTTCAGTGCCTACCTGGCTGCATGAAAAACACTTGGCTCTCTGCCAGCGGCTTTCCCCAAACCAAAACAACACCCTGCTGGCAGAGCCACCACAAGCTCCGAGCTCACTGACTAAATCACTGCCTTTGAAGTCTGGTTTACTACGAATTCTATTACAGCCAGAGCCAAAGAGGAGTATATAAACCAAACTACAATTAGTGCATTTATTAAGCTAGATGTGTTAACTCGGGCGATTTAGGGCTTATCAGTGACGCCTGAGAAAATAAGAGGAGGCTTTGTGAGGTGAGTAGTGTCAATTCCACCAAATTCTACTCATTTAAGAAAAGCTGACATACTAGAAATAAGGCTTTCCCAAGGTTTTGACGTCAAGCACATCGCTCAATGCAATCAAAGTAAAAGCACCGAGGCAACAAGGGCCTGTTAAGATAAAGGTTATTATAGTGGGTGCTCAGGAGTTTAGGTGGGGAATGGGTGGGGGTTTAACAGCAGGCACAGGGAAAAGGGATATGTCACCTCATAATCGCAAGCTCAAAGCCCTATCATTCACTCATTCACTGTAAGGCATGGTGTCATATGGATGTTGGGAGATATAAAGGATCACACCCACATAGCATAAACAAATAAGCCCACAGCCAGTTCTTGTAGACCATTAATCACAGGCAGAGGCAGTAGCCCTGGGTTATGTCTGACTGTGTCTTTCTGTCTGTATCTGTCTGCGAGGAGTCTCCTGAAAGCTGGCAGTCAAGGAAGCATTTAAGCAAAACCACAACAAGGGCCGGCATACGTCAAGAGTCAGGAACGTGATGTAAGAGAGCACAGGACCAGGGGAAAAGTAGAGTCTGTTATGTTGCTAGTCTCTTTGAAGTCTCTTCTTGTGTTCTGCCAGATTTGCCTCTCTCTCGCTCTTACTCTCTCTCCTCTCTCTCTCTGACCCTGTGCAACATGATCTGTGTGACTCAAGCTAATGGCCAGATAAACTGATGCCCATATAAGGTGCTGAAAGGAGAAAGGAGTGTAGGAAAGGAGAGGAAATGCAGATTCTTGTGTCTTTGCCTCCAGAATCCATGTCTGCATTTTACTGAATGAAATTAAAGAAGGACTTACAGGCTGCTGCACATGGGTCTTTATACACACCTGTTTGATGCACTGCAGCCTGTCATTGGTCTGCTGGATGTGCCGGTCCATTGATGGTAACGTGTTCATCTTGATGTCTCTACCGGAACGCCATTAAAGGTTCTGTACTCTGTAAAGGAAGCAGAAGAGGAGAGGTACATTTGTTAGAACAGGTTTGTTGCCAGGTCACCCATGTAAAGAGTTTGTAGCCTATAAAAGTCAAACAGCATTTTAGCAGCTTGACAAATTCTTAAACAGGGAAGCCAGCTTGTTTAAGGCCCTAACACACCAACTCGATTATCGGCCGTCAGACAGTCTGGCGAGGTAAGTGACTGTTCGGTGTGTTCCGTGCCATTGTCAGTCGGAGAAGCCGTCGGCATCCATTTTGGCTGATTTGACATGTTGAATCGGAAGGCGGGCAGTCGGACTCAATGGCCAACCTGATTGGTGGAGCGCTAACCCGGGAATGACGAGTGGGATGAGCCTGACTAACACCTCTCAAAATCTGACAAAAATCTTTTAAACTGACCTTTGTCGATCCGAAATGAAGACAGATTCAGCAACTGCATGGCCTATTTCTCGCTTAAAATTTTTTCAGAAACACGTTTCAGTGAACTATCTTCGTAAAATATGAGATTGTATTCCGAACAAAGTCGCCATTATGCCCGGTTGTAAAATCCGGGAGCAGCCAGACCCACATGACGTGTTCGTCCAATCAGCTGCCAGTTTTCATTTTTTGGGGCGACAATACAGATCAGCGCCGCCTGCTATTATGGAGACGTATTACATCTTGCGCACACGCTTCGGTGTGTTTCGAGGCACTTTTTTGACCAACTCTGGGAGGCAGTCAGTCCGACTGCCTTTTCTGCCGAAGGTTGGCTGTCGGGTTGGTGTGTCGGAGCCTTTATGCACTCATCGAGGGGCTTGATCTGCCTTAAGCACGTGCTTTTGGTAAAGGCATGAAACAGAGATGTTCCACAGCAAACGACAAACATGAAACTGAAAGAAACGTCATTGCTTTTACCTGTGGAAGAAAAATCTAACACTTAATGATATCCCCCAAAAAAGACATAAACTGTTATCTCTCTTTAAAAGAAGCACACCTCACAATTAAGGTTATCAGTGAGGCATATATTTATACCAACATCTAACCACAGATAAGGTATAGCTTTACAGCATCTCTTTCTTTCTGTGTATATCTTGTTCTTATCCAACAGGGAGCAGTAACAACAAGAGCAATTCCAGCCCCACGTACATCACTCCATCTCTGGGAGAAATGGAGGCTGGATTAATAGGTATTGTGCTGGTTTGCCAGCAAGGCTTCCGTCCCTCACCATCCCTCTCTGTGTTTATCTCCATCAGTTTTGGACCGTCTCACATTCCTCCACACAATAGGCTAACTGAGAGACCACAGGTGGGAGGGGGGGGGGGAGCCAGGGCTCCATAAAGCTGCTCAGTACTGATAAAGGGTCCCCCAAGATCCCCTGCTGTGAGAAACAGAGCAAGAGACCGAATATGATGAAAGCATAGTGCTCAGGGAGTTTTCATGTGTAATGCTCAGTCTAGTGGGCTTATCTTAGAAAGACTATTGCCAAGTATGCACACTCTTTCTGTCTCTTTCTCACACACACACACACACACACACACACACACTTAAGAGCATGTAAACACAAAAGCTTTAATTCTTCACTTTGATTAAGAGTAAAGGTAAAACTTCAAAGGAACACTTTGAGAATAAGAGTGTATTACTAATCCTCTGAGCTTATGCATTACCAGAGTAAAATTACCTCAAGT